>NC_064616.1:969818463-970121493 GCF_023898315.1 Schistocerca nitens | reverse complement strand
AATTCTGCCACATTATCTGTATATTGACATAATAATTTGTTGCCATGGTACTTTATGTAGTTCGGGACTGTCGTTAAATTAAGTACTGTCAATTAATAATCTACGTATTCATTCTGTTAATGAATAAATCTTCGTTAGGGAGAAATGAGTAATAAATGCAAGTGAATAAATAATTCTCTCAGAGTACAGCTGCACATTTACCCTATTAACGCATACACAGATTAAATAGAAAAAACACTTTATTCTATTTAACAACACAAAGATAGTAAGCTTTTTTGTTTCTCTCCGGTTTCTGGATGGCTTCTTATTTTTAATCAGAGTTTAACCATTTGTCTTTCTTCTGTCAGTTTTTTCGGTAACGAAAATGATTAATTCGCAATCTTTTGTCGTAAACGTTTGCCTTCCTGTCACATTAAACACAATTTTTACAATCTAACGCTTTTCTAATCCCCGCAAATTACTGAGAGTGAAATGGTTAGAATCTCGCCTATCAGTAGCGTTCTACATAAGCAGATAGGACCAGCAGTGTCGGTCAAGATAATTTTCTCCTGCAACAGATTTCAATGGGCTACTTAGTGACGACATAAAACTCAGTAACAGTGGAATGATCGAGATTATCCTGGAACAAATGATAAATATTTGATTCTCAGATGGCTGTCTCGCACAGAGTGACCAGTAACTGTGTCTGGTAGGCAGGCATGGTGCTGCCATTGCCCACTGCTGACCAGCCGAGATCTGTTGCTGGCAGTCTTGTGGAAACAAACTGTATGACAAATATTTAAGGTACCATAAATTATCTGAACAGAACACTAGACCCATAATTAGTAATACTGACACTACGCATGTGGCATTAAGTCCGATAGAGTGCTGGTTGTGTCTTTCCAGTGGCAGAGGCGTTGCTACCTTTCACATGCCACATTCCCATACGGCCTATTCTCGTTTATTTCTTTTCTTAGGTGTCTTCCACACAATTGTTTCTAGATGAATAATCAGCAATAACGGCAAGTTAAAACAGATAGGTCTGTTTATACACTACTGGCCATTAAAATTGATACACCACGGAGATGACGTGCTACAGACTCGAAATTTAACCGACACGTACAAGATGCTGTGATATGCAAATAATTAGCTTTTCAGAGCATTCACACAAGGTTGGTTGGCGCCGGTGGCGACACCTACAACGTGCTGACATGAGGAAAGTTTCCAACCGATTTCTCATACACAAACAGCAGTTGACCGGCGTTGCCTGGTGAAACGTTGTTGTGATGCCTCGTGTAAGGACGAGAAATGCGCACCGTCACGTTTCCGACTTTGATAAAGGTCGGATTGTAGCCTATCGCGTTTGCCGTTTATCGTATCGCGACATTGCTGCTCGCGTTGGTCGAGGTCCAATGACTGTTAGCAGAATATGGAATCGATGGGTTGAGGAGGGTAATACGGAACCCCGTGATGTATGCCAAAGGCCTCGTATTACTAGCAGTCGAGATGACAGGCATCTTCTCCGCATGGCTGTAGCGGATCGTGCAGCCACGTCTCGATCCCTGAGTCAACAGATTAGGACGTTTGCAAGACAACAACCATCTATACGAACAGTACGACGACTTTGCAGCAACATGGACTATCAGCTCGGAGACCATGGCTGCGGTTACTCTTGACGCTGCATTACAGACAGGAACGCCTGCGATGGTGTACTCAACGACGAACCTGGGTGCACGAATGGCAAAACGTCATTTTTTCGGATGAGTCCAGGTTATGTTTACAGCATCATGATGCTCGCATCCGTGTTTGGCGACATCGCGGTGAACGCACATTGGAAGCGTGTATTTGTCATCGCCATACTGGCGTATCACCCGGCGTGATGCTATGGGATTCCATTGGTTACACGTCTCGGTCACCGCTTGTTGGCATTGACGACACTTAGAACAGTTACATTTCAGATGTGTTACGACCCGTGGCTCTATCCTTCATTAGATCCCTGCGAAACCCTACATTTCAGCAGGATAATGCACGATCGCATGTTGCAGGTCCTGTACAGGCCTTTCTGGATGCAGAAAATGTTCGACTGCTGGCCTGGCCAGTACATTCTCCAGATCTGTCACCAATTGAAGACTCGTCACAATACGCCAGTCACTACTCTTGATGAACTGTGGTATCGTGTTGAAGATGCATAGGCAGCTGTACATGTACACGCCATGCAAGCTCAGTTTGACTCAATGCCCAGGCGTATTAAGGTCGTTATTACGGCCAGAGGTGGTTGTTCTGGGTACTGATGTCTCAGGATCTATGCACCCAAATTGCGTGAAAATGTAATCACATATCAGTTCTAGTATAATATATTTGTCCAATGAATACCCGTGTATCATCTGCATTTCTTCTTGGTGTAGCAGTTTTAATGGCCTATAGTGTATATGCTTAATTATACAATACATGGGTAAGATGTAGATTTCAAAAAACAAGTTTTCAAACTGCAGAATATTCCGACGAAGGTTGCTGAGTATTTCAAAGGGAACTTTAGGCGACAATTCAGTGACACGGGAGACAGAAAGGCAATAGTCGATGAATGGGTAGCTTTGAGAGACGAAATTTTGATGAAAGCAGGGAATAAAATGGGTAAAAAGACTAAACACACTATAACTTTTTGGTTAATGAACAAGATTTTGATTTTAAATTATGAACGGAGAAACTAGCGAAAAGGCTACTACCACTCTCGGCGAGCCATATGTGAGTCTAGTCCTTCTGTCTATGTGGCTGCACGTAGGATATGAGCGGCTGTATAGTTGAGCATACAAGCCACCCCACCGTGACAACATCCATGGTTCATACGATCGTTGGTTTAACATTGCATCAGCAGCTAACTGTGAATGTGTCGTAGTTGGTAATGTAACTGTGGATGTTATGGTAGGTATAACTCACATACTTAGTAACCAGCACAGCAGATCTATACACAGGAATTGGATTTGATCGACAAGGTATATGTTGCAGGAAAATGACAGTGGGTTCGGTGTTGCTTGTGCGAGATTTATCGTTTCCTTCTGCGTACGAACCACTGTCGTAACCTTGTCTTCGCTTTACTCGGTTTACACAATTCCACACATCGAATCCAAATCGCTACAGATTTGTTACACAATTCAGGAAGACTTGAAATTCAGCGCTTGGAGTGACGACTACCAACTGACTGTCTATACAAATAAAGGTAACGTAATAAGTGCCAATGGCAAAAAATGTCATATATTTTGACTACACGTACGACCCGTTTGGCAAATGATGGGGTGAAATCTGTCGGAATAATGCTAAGGCAGGAAACTTCCCACGAAATAGCCTTTTCACTACTTCTTGTACAGTATTGTTTGTTAGGGAACACTATCAGTCAGAAATAACGGAAGCAGAGATGTGGTTCCTTAGTGAGCGTCGTAGAGTCACAAAAAAGTGACAAGAAAGACGCGGTGAACCGCCGGGAGCATTGCAAACTTCCAAGATTACACTTTTCACTAAGAGTCAAGAATTTAATTTTTAGTCCATGCAGGGCTTCTTCATCTTTGGTTGTCGCTGTCCAACATTCTAGGCTATATAGAGCCACAGGGTGGATCTAGAAACCTGGCATTTAAAATGTTTGGATACTTTCCTGTCATAAAGCACTCCACTGACTTGGTGCCAAAGAAGGTAGATAGAATTAATTCTGTTTTGTGCATCTAAGAACGTCTTGTCATCAGAACTTCTAAGGGAGTAGAGGTATGTAGACTGTCTATTTCAGCTGACTAGTAGATTATCCATGACATCATTGCGACTAGACTACGGTCTACATTCCACATACTTAGTTTTATTGATAAATACATCAAAGAAGTTATTGATTTTAAAGGATTTACCAGCTCAGTGTTCGTCTTTCATGACCTTGTTGGGTTCGGGCTACGTGAAACATAACATATTCCCAGTTCGAATATAATAAGCATTCTTGAGACTGAGAAGCTTATGAGCACATTCAGCACGGTTTTAGAAAGCATCGCCGTGCGAAACTCAGTTTGCTCTTTTCTCACATGAAATACTGAGAATTATGGATGAAGGGCAATAGGCGTATTCCACATTCCTAGATTTCCGGAGAGCATTTGACACGACGCCCCACTGCAGGCTGTTAACGAAGATACGAGGGTATGGAATAAGTTCACAGAGATGAGAGTGGCTCGAAGACTTCTTCAACAATAGAACCCCGTATGCTGTCCTCGACGGCGAGTGTTCATCAGAGACAAGGATATGGTCAGGAGTGCCCCAGGGAAGTATGACAGGACCGCCGTTGTTCTCTTTGTACATAAATGTTTTGACTGACAGGGTGGACAGCAATCTGCAGTTGTTTGCTGTTGATGCCGTGGTGTACGGTAAACTGTCGAATTTGAGTGACTGTAAGAAGATACAACACGAGTTGACAAAATTTCCAGTTGGTGTGATACATGGAAACATATAAGTTAATGCGGATGGGTACGATGATCAAACTTGTAATGTTCGGATACGACATTACTAGAGTCCTGATTGACACAGTCAAGTCGTTTAAATATCTGGGCATAACACTGAAAAGTGATGTGAGGTGGCCCGCATCTCGTGGTCGTGCGGTAGCGTTCTCGCTTCCCACGCCCGGGTTCCCGGGTTCGATTCCCGGCGGGGTCAGGGATTTTCTCTGCCTCGTGATGGCTGGGTGTTGTGTGCTGTCCTTAGGTTAGTTAGGTTTAAGTAGTTCTAAGTTCTAGGGGACTGATGACCATAGATGTTAAGTCCCATAGTGCTCAGAGCCATTTGGACCATTTTTTGATGTGAGGTGGAACGAGCATATGAGAACTGCGGTAGTAAAGGCGAATGGCCGACTTCTGTTTATTGGGAGAATTTTAGGAAAGAGTGGTCCACCTGTTATGGAGAGCTCATATAGAACTCTGATGCGACTTACTCTTGAGTACTGTTCGGCGTTTGAGATCCGTACCAGGTCGGACTGAAGGTTCAAATGGCTCTGAGCACTATGGGACTCAACTGCTGTGGTCATCAGTCCCCTAGAACTTATAACTACTTGAACGAAACTAACATAAGGACATCACACACATCCATGCCCGAGGCAGGATTCGAACCTGCGACCGTAGCAGTCGCACGGTTCCGGACTGCGCGCCTAGAACCGCGAGACCACCGCGGCCGGCTCGGACTGAAGGAAGACGTCGAAGAAATTCACAGGCGGGCTGCTATATTTGTTACCAGTAGGTTCGAACAACACGTAAGTGTTATGGAGATGCTCTAGGAACTCAGATGGAAATCCCTGGAGGGAAGGCGACGTTCTTTTCGAGAAACAATATGAGAAAATTTAACAATCCAGCATTTGATGCTGACTGCCGAACGATTCTACTGAAACCAAAATACATTGAGCGTTAATGACCACGAAGATAAGATACGAGAAATAAAGGCTCATACGGAGGCATACAGACAGTCGTTTTCTCCTCGCTCTATTTGTGAGCGGAACAGGAAAGGAAATGACAAGTAGTGGTACAGGGTACGCTCCACCACGCACCGTACGGTGGCTTGCGGAGTATCTGTGTAGATGTAGATGTACGGACTTATGAGAGTTTCTGCAGATTACTTGAATGCTGAACCGATACTCGAACAGGTTACCCCTGTTTTTCGAGGACAAGTGCTCCTCCAACTGCGCTGCCCAAGTACAGCACAGGACTCTTCCACACACCTGCACTTCCGCCAGCGCCTTGTCTCCTAGCTTCCAAACTTGAGTACTATCACTCATGGAAATAAGGATATTGCGGAGAATTGGGGGGACACGGGTTAGTCGCAGGCTGGAGGATGTTTCCAGAATGAAATTTTCACTCTGCGATGGAATGTGCGCCAATAAAAAACTTTATGGCTGATAAAAACGTGTGTGGGACCGAGCACATGCCCGCGAAAGGTGAAGGTCCCTAGTGCGAATGTACACTGGCACGCAGTTTTAATCTACAACGAAGTTTTGACATCAGTGCACACTCAGCTGGAGTGAAATTTTCATTCTGAAACGTAATACACTGCCGGAAAAAATACATCACTTTCAAGGGCTGTGTTCAGTGGCACCAGGATGTAATACGTACACACTGAGGGTTTTAGGGTTGCTGTTTCACCCCTCACAGTCATTAGCTATCAGACGGCGCTCAGGAGGCTGTCTGTGCATCCTCCGTTTTGACTGACCAGGCAGTATATTTGCTGAGTTTAGAGGTAAACAGCTTTATGACATTCATTCTATGATATAGTATGACACTGCACCAAGTACGTATTACTGCTGAACAGCTTCAGCTAGGTGAACAGGGTCACATTTTGGGCCTGCTGGAAACTGGCTGGACGTATCGACTGTGTCTGTGGTGTGTGTGTGGATCATTCCCACACCTGCAGACCAGGTTCTGGACTTGCATGTGGTATAGACGCACGTCGAGATCAACGATATGTGACAGCAGCGATGTGCGTCAATCCAGGCTGCCACTGACACCAAGACCCCGCAAACTTGGGTACTCTGATGTCTTGAAAGGGTTCACTGGAGAGTGGAATGGCGCTCTGTTGTGTTCAGTGATGAGATTAGGTTCAGTCTGTACGCGAGCGGTAGATGGTCCTGCAGAATGAAGTAGCCACTGCGCGAGCGGTTATCCGTGTGCTTCTGCCATTTAGTCGACAAGAGCGTGATGTCCTTTTTTAACAGGAAAGTGCACGTACACATACGGATACTCTTCGTGGTGTAAAACAACTGTCCTGCCCAGCAATATCACCTGATCTCTCGCCAATTGAACACGTATGGGACATGATGAAGTGGGAACTTACCCACGCTCCAAGGCCTGCAGAAATCATTGCTGAATTTCAGCAAAAGGCGCAAGACACTTGGGACAGACTATCTTAGGATGCCATACGGCACCTTTATGATAGTCTGCAAGTCAGAATTCATGCCGGCGTTGCCGCCAAATGTGGTTCACTGTATACTGATTTGACTGTTGGTGTACCCTTTACTGACGTATGTTTCATTGAGTTTGAATTTGTTAACATATACTTCTACAGTGATAAACTACCTGATAATTCAATTGCCCATGAAATGAGCTTGTTCTTGAGGGTGATACTCTTTTTTTCAAGCGGTGTATATGGATTATACTAGTCTGTTATCTCTCTCGTGCCTTGTTTAATATTTTTTTTAGGTGATGTAGTTAAAAACTGCATTTAACAAAAGTTTATTTAGCTAAAAACGCCATTTAAGAAAAGTGTGGTGTGACAGTCGGAGTAAGTATAATAAAATATATAGGATTTACTGATGATATGCTGTTACAGACCGAAAATGAAAAGACAGTTACGTTAACAACTGCTCTGTGATGTGAGAGTAGCGCACCATTACCACTCAGTATACATAAACGTGACAGAATAGCGCATTTGGCAAGTTCAATCTAATTTAGAAGGTGTGACGTGAAAAGTGGACTGATTGTCTAACTCGATCTTTAGAGAATATAAGGAGGCCTAACAGCCACTACTGATCAGTTTTCTGTTTTAGTGGGAAATGTCAACGTGGTTTCCTGTAAACCGCTAAACATCTGTCAGCTATCAGCCAGGAATACAAGATAAACTGGCGAATGATTTGGTTTGGGATGCAATGGTATGCTATTTAGCAAGAAAAATTTAAGCACGATGACACGTATTACATAACCGTTTTGAGACAATGTAGTGGTGGTTAAGATAGACGATTGTCAAGAACACTTGGAAAAATGACAGTCTGCAATGATGAAGAGATGTGTGGATCCTTTAACAAGTACCTAAGTAGTAAATTCACCAGTTTAATCTCTGTGAAACACGGTGTCAAGGCGAAGCTAGCATTTCTCCAACAATGGAACAACGATGTGACAACAAGCGATATTGGAAAAAAATCCGCGAGGAATTACTGGAAATCATTACGAATAAATTTAAAAAATAAGATGGATGAGTTGGGGGGGGGGGAGAAGGACAGACAAGAAAAGACAAGGAACTAACGATATCAGCTCCATCGGGACTTTATGTTGAATCAGCGGCGACGACTGAAAAATGGGCGCTGAACCGGGACTCAAACCTGGTATCTCTTGCTCACTCTGCAGTTACGTTAACCATCACGCCACCTGCATGCAGTGTTTATCGCAGATCTGCGGACTATATTTTCATGCTCTCCGGCCGACTTATATTCCCACCTAGCGCCACCTATCGGCACCTACCCTCAGTCCCCACCCGAGTCCACCATGCCCGTTAATTTTTAGATTCCTACTGTTGGCCGAACGTAAATGTGCTTCCACATTGAAGGTTATGCATCAAAGCAAATCAGTTATATGAATGAGTGGTGCCTGTTCTGTCGGACATGTCCAAAAGAAGAGAGACCACGTGGAAACTGCAACTGTGATACATACACTGAAGCGCCAACGAAGCTGGTATAGGCATGCGTATCAAATACAGAGATGTATAAAAAGGCGCTGCGGTCTGCAAAGCATATATAAGACTACGAGTGTCTGGCGCAGTTGTTAAATCAGATACTGCTGCTACAATGGAAGGTCGTCAAGATTTAAGTGTGTCGGCGCACGAGCGATGGGACACAGCATCTTCGAGGTAGCGATGAAGTGGGGATTTTCCGGTACGACCATCTCACCAGTGTACGGTGCACATCAGGAATCTGGTAAAACATCGAATCTCCGACATCGCTGAGGTCGGAGAAAGATCCTGCAAGTACGGGACCAACAACGACTGAGGAGAAACGTTCAACGTGACAGAGGTGCAACCCTTCCGCAAATTCCTGCCGATTTCAGTGCTGCGACATCAACAAGCGTCAGCTTGCTAACCTTTCAACGAAGCGTCATCGATATGAGCTTTTGCTGCCGAACGTCCACTCGTGTACTCTTGATGACTAGACGACACAAAGCTTTACGCCTCGCCTGGGCCCGTCAACACCGACATTGGCCTGTTGATGACTGGAAACGTGTTGCTTGGTTGGATGAGTCTCGTTTCAAATTGTATCGAGCGGATGGGCGTGTGCGGGTATGGAGACAACCTTATGAAGACATGGGCTCTGCATGTCAGCAGGGGACGGTTCAAGCTGGTGGAGGCTCTGTTATGGTGTCGGGCTTGTGTGGAATTGGGGTGATATGGGACCCCTGATACGTCTAGATACAACTCTGACAGGTGGCACGCACGTAAGCATCCTGTCCGATCACCTGCATCTGTTCATGTCCACTGTGCATTCCGACGGGCTTGGGCAATTCCAGGAGGACAATGCGACATCCCCCACGTCCAGAACTGCTACAGAGTGGCTCCAGTAACACTGTTTAAACACTTCTGCTGGCCACCGGACTCCCCAGACACAATATTGAGCATATCTGCAACGTGCTGTTCAGAAGAGCTCTCCGTCCAGTCGTACTCTTATGGATTTATGGACAACACTGCAGGATTCATGGTGTCAGTTTCCTCCAGCATTACTGCAGACATTGGTCGAGTCCATGCCATGTCGTGTTGCGGCACTTCTGCGTGCTGGCGGGGGCCCTATACGATATTCAGCATTTGTACCAGTTTCTTTGGCTCTTCAGTGTATTATGTAAATGGAAGGTGGAGGTGGGAGAAAGGGAAGGGAAGGGAATGAACTCATGCTGTCAGCTCGATCGGGACTTTATGCGGAGTCAGCGGCGCCAAGTGTAAATGTGTTCCAGACTAGGATTCGAAACCAGGATTTTCAGCTTACAAGACAGTTGCCACTCGGACACCGTGCTGCAAATGCGTGATCTATCTCGGCATATTCCATAAGAACAGATACTATGCACTCATGTAGTTGATTCGCCGCGATGGGCAATGAACCCGCAACCTTCAGTGTGCATGAGCATTCAGGGTTGACCCGGCGGGAATCTAAAAATCAATGAGCATGGAGGACATGGATGTTGACTTTGGGTAGTTGGCGCTAGGTGAGAATGTGAGCATGCCGAGGTAATCTGCGCATTTGAGTTAAACACTGCGTGCGGCTGGCGCAGAGTTTAACGCAGCTGCCTAGCAAACAGGAGATCTCGGTTTCGAGTCCCAGTTCGGCACACCTTTTCACTCATCGCCGTTTATTCGCATAAAGTCCAGATGTTGCAGATGTCATTAGTTCCTTCCCTTTCCTTTTCTTTCCACCCTCCACCTTCATTTTACAAAACAAAAAATTCTGCGGCTATACCAATAGGCAGATGTTAGCATGTCTGCTCTAAAGAGAGGACTGCCTGTGATATTGCAACACATTCGTGTAGATGACTATTATCTTGTAGACCTTGACATAATGCAAGACATTGTTGGGATTTTCAAAGAAATGGAGATCTGCGACTACCTAACATCAAAACACGAATTCTGTGAGCAAGAAAACTACCAGGAAATCGCAGTGTTGACGGTAAAAAAAGACAGTTGGAACTGACTGTTTCACGTGAATGAACTCCAGTTGTAGAATAAATGTATGTAATAAATTTATGTGTCAAAAAAATGGGTCTGAGCACTATGGGACTCAACATCTTAGGTCATAAGTCCCCTAGAACTTAGAACTACTTAAACCTAACTAACCTAAGCACGTCACACACACCCATGCCCGAGGCAGGATTCGAACCTGCGACCGTAGCAGTCCCGCGGTTCCGGACTGCAACGCCAGAACCGCTACACCACCGCGGCCGGCAATTTATGTGTCAAGTCACAAGTCCAGAAGTGAATGAAGTTATCGGAGACTACCTTATAGCGTATATCATGTGCCCTGATTTATACATTCCTTGGCTAAAGAAAATCGTACTACCAGGTATGAAGCCATTATTTACTGCTACAAAATGGATGTTGTGCTAACCCTGTGGAAGACCGTGTCAGTGCGTTAAACGGCAACGAACAGTATTTACATTGTGCACCACTGTACTCTGTGCCAATAACTTCCATGTGGAGTAACTTACAGCATAACTTACAGAACAGGTGCTGTGTTCAGTTTTACAGTAATGTGAAATTTGTCGATTGGAACAATAAGGGTACCTGAAAGTTGAATGTTGTGTTAGTAAACGTTCCAGACAATGATAACTGAGAAAAGACTATAAACTATGTTCTATTTCCAGTTAGTTTCAATTATTTCAGTTCTAGTTAAGTGAAGTTCTTACACAGGCTCTGACAAAGATGATATAAGTATTATACATAAGTGGTAAAGCTGGAGAATGTAATTTTCTCATTCTAGGACATTACTCTCCACAATATGTGGAACAGACTTTAACCATACACTATTAAAGAAATTCCATCTCTAAGTACGGACAGCTTGTTATGCGTGAAGGAGGGATAGCAGCATTTATTGTAAAGAGAAGGAGGTACTGTAGAAGTGCAGGTGAAGTTCACATATTGCTTAAAATACAGTCTATAAAAAAATCTCGTTCCAAGTTCGTAATGTGAAGCAATCTAACTCTCTCTTTCAGCACTAGGCGCCAAATTAAAAAGTCGATGAGCAGCATTTGTTTATGCTGCCTTGCTGACTCTAGTCACAAACTACAAAAATGAGACTGCAAATATATACCGAAAAAACAGAGAAAATACATTTGACAGCTTTTGGATTGTTGATTGCAAATGATATATTGATACAATTATGCCTTGGTTCATTACCTTGTAAATGGAAGCTCCTGAAAGTTTTGTCTACATCGCCACTTACCCAGTTTTCTTGTGTTACCAATAATCAGAAACCTGTACTGCATGTGATAATTGTGTGTCAAGTACTGTGGACCCTACTGTGTTTAAACAATGTGTAGACACCCTCTTTACGTACACTAGAGAATGCGAAAGTATAACAGTGTGATACACGGCTGCCTGCGATCAGTCTGCCGCCAGAGAATGACGAGTCTTAGTATTTACTGCAGCTAACGTAAAAGTAATTGCTAGATAGGTCTTGTCATGGAAACATTAGTCAGATTGATAGAATGTTACTAATGTATAATTTCTTGAAATATCCCCAACGACTATCAGGCGACTTATGTGTATAAAAGTATTAGACTAGCGACTTGATACCTCCTAGTGCCGGACTGTAGCCTGTATGGTGGATCCGAGACAGTACCAAATTGTTATGGGTGTGCAAGATGAGTGTTAATTGATTTATACAGATGCATACCCTTGTGCATTCGTAACGGTAGTAGCACAGTGAAGAGTCAGTGGTTGCTGTGCAGTTTGCCTTTTTTAATATGATGTATAATGGCACCTGTAAGGAGTGGGTATCAGTGTAATTTGTTTAAATAATGCTCTGAGGTAACTGTCAAAACATTTAATGTCTTGTATTTACTTGTGTCCTTGGGTGACCATTTAGTAAAATGTCTGTTTGGAATACTAGGATTAAATTGTAACAAACAGTCCCCAAATTGTAACAGATTGACCCAAAACTATTTGAGTGGAAGATGGTCATACGATTTGGAAAATGCCATTGGACAAACATATCATTGAATTATAATAATTAAATTGGTAGGATAACGCTCGACAATGTTTCACATATCCACTATACTTCCAAAGTATCTGACGTCATTTTTTGACTGGTAAATCACGGTATTTCAGCCTAACTCGACATTTAGACATCATAAAATTGACCTTCAGGGGTGTTGGCAGTTGAACTGGAGGGGGAGGGGAGGGGAAGATGGAAACTTGAAAGGGGTCGGGAGGATGACATCTGCGACGTATCTAATTGAATGGTTAGAACACGGGTGTAGAGTTTGTTTACTTTAGGCCTATATAAATAACAAAAGTGGCATTGTTGTTTATGTAAGAAGCTCAACCATGAGAGTAATGTGTTTATGAAGTGGTGTTATTCTGCACACAAGGAGGCGAGGTAAGGGTACTCACTGCTTGCATAAGGAGAACAATAGGCCCATTCAAGCAGAACTGGCTCAGGTCCAGCCACTTGAAGCACGCTTGCTCTAAATATCTGAACGTATTTTATTCGACAGATAAAAGAGCACCAGCATGATTGCTCTGCACCGAGGCTCGTATGTGTAGTGAAATCTGCTGTCTTGAATAAGTTCTTAAAGTTTGAGAAGTTTCTGCATAAGAAGCGAATACCATTTTGTAGTGTATGCCGTCTCTGAACGTCTTCCCATCCCTGCGGCAGGAGTGAGGGCGTTCCCACTGCTTTATATACAGCCCTCACAGAATAACACATACCATATGTGGCTGGGTTTCATGTTGCATGTTCATGTGACTCGAGTCATAATCATTTTAATAATATGTTTTGGACGATCCTGAGAGATGGTTGCTGCAAGAACTTGCAAAAACTGTTGTAATTGATCCCATAAAATTTCTAAGAATGTTATATGGAAAGTAAAATCATTGTATGATAAGTCAGATAACTGCTGTATTTGTGGACCATCATTTGTTAATATTAATGAAAAACCATGCATCTATCACTTCCAATTAACTGGTAAGTTCCGGGGTACCACGAAAAATTCATGCAATCTTAATTACAAACTCCCACAACACATACCCATTTTCAGAATGAGATTTTCACTCTGCAGCGGAGTGTGCGCTGATATGAAACTTCCTGGCAGATTAAAACTGTGTGCCACACAGTTTTAATCTGCCAGGAAGTTTCATATCAGCGCACACTCCGCTGAAGAGTGAAAATCTCATTCTGGAAACATCCCCCAGGCTGTGGCTAAGCCGTGTCTCCGCAATATCCTTTCTTTCAGGAGTGCTAGTTCTGCAAGGTTCGCAGGAGAGCTTCTGTAAAGTTTGGAAGGTAGGAGACGAGATACTGGCAGAAGTAAAGCTGTGAGGGCCGGGCGTGAGTCGTGCTTCGGTAGCTCAGTTGGTAGAGCACTTGCCCGCGAAAGGCAAAGGTCCCGAGTTCGAGTCTCGGTCGGGCACGCAGTTTTAATCTGCCAGGAAGTTTCACATACCCATTTTATTTCAGAATCTGAAGGGGGATGATGCACATTTCGTTGCTTGAGCTCTTGGATGACTTCAGTTTGAGCAATGATCGAGTTAATGTTCTAGCTGACAGCACAGAGCAATATATTTCATTTTCAAAGACTGTAATGAAGAATATTATGCTATGCTTTCTGTATTCTCTGAAATTCGTGGAGACACCACTTCAGAAACTTGTTGAAACCATGCATCAGTAGAATATCCACCTCACTCGAACTGCACACACCAATGAAGCCAAATTTCGGTTTGTAACAAAGAAAGGGGATATGCAGATGAATATCTGGATTCCCTAGGGGAAACTCCGCGAAACTACATTACTCAACATTTCCTTGTTCTCCAGTAAAATTACAAATGATATCATGAGAGATGCATAATATGGTCACACGGTGCATGTTTGGCAGGAGTTTAGCATATCTAATTTAATGGACAATGAAAGACTTTGTAAGGGCATTTATGTATGCTTACTTCCAGTTCCGGACTGTATGCATGGAAACATGCACGTGGAATCCTGCATTCACCACTCTGTGCCACGACATTTGTGGGATGTCATGCTCAAACGTACACGTCTCAAGCTCGAAGCCTTAACCAAAGTCGACGTGTTATTCTTTTTTGATCACGGCAAGCAACGATCTCCAACTATTGGACGGTTTCGATGGCCGTCTGGTGATAAAGTCGTCAGATCAAGTGAGTTATTAATTGTTTCAGCTGATTCTAATGTGGGATTTGTTGGAAGGTAGGCTTGAGAAATCCTAATAGTCTGCATGGAGTGTACAGTTATTTGCCACTATGTCCAAAAAAATCCAGTTCTATGAAATGGATCCCAATCTAAGTTGCTGACAACAATGGAGAAAGAAAGAAGACATACGCTGAATTACAGAAACTTTCAGCAATGTATAGAGTTGAGATTCTATCTGAGTAGATTTACCTCAATTATTAAATTCGTTCAGTCCCCTTGCCTGATGCCATACATCGATAAAAAATACTGAAATGAGTGTTTATTTGATATGATTATTTGCCGAAGATTTTTTAAGTCAGTAATCAATGCAGTTTTTGCGAAAACAATGCAAAACATTAGAAGCCATCTCAATATTTATTTAGTTACTTGTTGAAATGGACTTTTTGGTTGAAGAAAACTGGTCGCTGAGTAAAATTCTAAACTTGCTATGATTACCAACAAAGAATTCGTTGCTCTGTACTTGACGAAAGTTTTAATGCAGTTCACGAAACGTTTTTATGTAGATACATGTGTGTTGTACCTGTCTAAACTCCACAAGCACTGGTGTCATTATGAGTTTGCTAAGAATCATTGGAAGACTCAAAGTTATTTTATATGAATTGCAACTTCATTTAATGGGTGAAGTGTTGTGACCCATAATAAGTAAAGAAGTGCCATCCCCAAGGATTCAAACATTCGGCTGTGCGACTGATAACCAACATGGTATGAAGCTGGCAAACAATGAGGTTAGCCATCTAACGACAGATGAGGCGAATGGACAGCAGATTGTCTCTAAGATCCACAGTTTATCCATATAGTTGAGAGACATGTGCAACACTATGAAGGGGCTAAGAGTGTGTGGCATGTGGCCATGAAGACTTTCATGACTGATGATAACTTGTCTTGCCGGTTTTTTTTTTTTTTGTGGTGTTGGCATTGCAGATGATACTCTTCTTCCTCCGCTGCATATGGTATGCCAGGTCGATTTTGAATCGAGAAGACACGTGATGCTTACTATGGCATAGCTGAACATTGAGCTGGAACATCATGATGAGTGGGTCACTTGTCAGAGTGGTACTGAAACCTTACCACACCTTCAATGTTCGTCTAATTGAGTAAATTTGAGTAAATGTATTTATTATGCATACATGTGTGCAATAGTATGATCTGTTTATCATACACTACTGGCCATTAAAATTGCTACACCACGAAGATTTCGTGCTACAGACGCGAAATTTAACCGACAGGAAGAAGATGCTGTGATATGCAAATGATTAGCTTTTCAGAGCATTCACACAAGGTTGGCGCAGATGGCGACACCTACAACGTGCTGACATGAGGTAAGTTTCCAACCGATATCTCACACACAAACAGCAGTTGACCGGCGTTACCTCGTGAAATGTTGTTGTGATGCCTGGTGTGAGGAGGAGAAATGCGTACCTTCACGTTTCCGACTTTGATAAACGTCGGATTGTAGCCTATCGCGATTGCGGTTTATCGTATCGCGACATTGCTGCTCTCGTTGGTCGAGATCCAATGACTATTAGCAGAATATGGAATCGGTGGGTTCAGGAGGATAATACGGAACGGCGTGCTGGATCCCAACGGCCTCGTATCACTAGCAGTCGAGATGACAGGCATCTTATCCGCATGGCTGTAACGGATCGTGCAGCCACGTCTCGATCCCTGAGTCAAGAGATCGGGACGTTTGCAAGACAACAACCATCTGCACGAACAGATCGACGACGTTTGCAGCAGCATGGACTATCAGCTCGGAGACCATGGCTGCGGTTACCCTTGACGCTGCATCACAGACAGGAGCGCCTGCGATGGTGTACTCAATGACGAACCTGGGTGCACGAATGGCAAAACGTCATTTTTTCGGATGAATCTAGGTTCCCTTTACAGCATCATGATGGTCGCTTCCGTATTTGGCGACATCGCGGTGAACGCGCATTGGAAGCGTGTATTCGTCATCGCCATACTGGTGTATCACCCGGCGTGATGGAATGGCGTGCCATTGGTTACACGTCTCGGTCACCTCTTGTTCGCATTGACGGCATTTTGAACAGTGGACGTTGCATTTCAGATGTGTTACGACCCGTGGCTCTACCCTTCATACGATCCCTGCGAAACCCTACATTTCAACAGGATAATGCACGACCACATGTTGCAGGTCCTGTACGGGCCTTTCTGGATACAGAAAATGTTCGACTGCTGCTCTGGCCAGCACATTCTCCAGATCTCTCACCAATTGAAAACGTCTGGTCAATGGTGGCCGAGCAACTGGCTCGTCACATTACGCCAGTCGCTACTCTTGATGAACTGTGGTATCGTGTTGAAGCTGCATGGGCAGCTGTACCTGTACACGCCGTCCAAGCTCTGTTCGACTCAATGGCCAAGCGCATCAAGACCGTTATTACGGACAGAGGTGGTTGTTCTGGGTACTGATTTCTTGGGATGTATGCATCCAAATTGCATGAAAATGTAATCATATGTCAGTTCTAGTATGATATATTTGTCTAATGAATACCCGTTTATCATCTATATTTCTTCTTGGTGTAGCAATTTTAATGGCCAGTAGGGTAATATGTATAGCTGTTCGATGTGCATAATGCATACTACATATGCTTTTTTAGCTTTTTACTATATATGTACTATATAGTTAGTAGATTTCCTATTGTAGCTGGAATTATACAGGGTGAGTCACCTAACGTTACCGCTGGATATATTTCGTAAACCACATCAAATACTGACGAATCGATTCCACAGACCGGACGTGAGGAGAGGGGCTAGTGTAATTGGTTAATAAAAGCCATAAAAAATGCACGGAGGTATGTTTTTTAACACAAGCCTACGTTTTTTTAAATGGAACCCCGTTAGTTTTGTTAACACATCTGAACATATAAACAAATACGTAATCAGTGCCGTTTGTTACATTGTAAAATGTTAATTACATCCGCAGATATTGTAACCTAAAATTGACGCTCGAGTACCACTCCTCCGCTGTTCGATCGAGTGTATCGGAGAGCACCGAATTACGTAGGGATCCAAAGGGAATGCTGATGGACTTTAGGTACAGAAGAGACTGGAACAGCACATTACGTCCACATGCTAACACCTTTTTAATGGTCTTTTTCACTGACGCACATGTACATTACCATGAGGGGTGAGGTAAACGTACACACGTGGTTTCCGTTTTCAATTACGAAGTGGAATAGAGTGTGTCCCACTGGAAATGCGTCGACGTTGTGGTATCAGCATGATGGTGCACCTGCACATTCCGCAATTAACACTAGGCTGACCCTTGACAGGATGTTCGACGGGCGTTTCATAGGACGTGGAGGACGCATAAATTGGCCAGCCCGTTCTCCTGATCTTACACCTCTGGACTTCTTTCTGTGGGGTACGTAAAAGCAGAATGTGTACCGTGATGTGCCTACAACCCCAGAGGATATGAAACAACGTGTTGTGGCAGCCTGCGGCGACATTACACCAGATGTACTGCGGCGTGTACGACATTCATTACGCCAGAGATTGCAATTGTGTGCAGCAAATGATGGCCACCACATTGAACATCTATTGGCCTAACATGTCGGGACACACTCTATTCCACTCCGTAATTGAAAACGGAAACCACGTGTGCACGTGTACCTCACCCCTCATGGTAATGTACATGTGCGTCAGTGAAAAAGACCAATAAAAAGGTGTTAGCATGTGGACGTAATGTGGTGTTCCAGTCTCTTCTGTACCTAAGGTCCATCACCGTTCCCTTTGGATCCCTACGTAATTCGGTACTCTCCGATACACACGATCGAACAGCGGAGGAGTGGTACTCAAGCGTCAACTTTAGGTTACAATATCTCCGGATGTAATTAACATTTTACAATGTAACAAACGGCAGTGATTACGTATTTGTTTATATGTTCAGATGTGTTAACAAAACTAACGGGGTTCCATTTAAAAAACGTAGGTTTGTGTTAAAAAACATACTTCAGTCCATTTTTTTATGGTTTGTATTAAATAATTACACTAGCCCCTCTCCTCACGTTCGGTATGTGGAATCGGTTCGTCAGTATTTGATGTGGTTTACGTAATATATCCAGCGGTAATGTTAGGTGACTCACCCTGTAAATAAATATTGGTTTAGCTTTTTGTTTTTCCTGCTGCTGGTTGTAAAAGAGAAGTATTTTTCATTCTAATAAAACTAATGTAAAAATATTACCATTGAAACTGCTGAGTATCAGTGTGCCTATTTTCCATATATGGGTAAACGAAGTATGGTTAAATAATAATATACATGTGATACATTGTAAATATCTTTTTAACGTTAAAAACAGTAATGTAGTGTATACTGTTAAGAGATATCTTTGATTCTTGTTATTCTATTTACATTCTACAACATGGTCTGAATAACTCATACTTATAAGCAGTAAACTATGATTGTATGGTAGACATGAAATTTATTTGCAGTTACCAATATGGACAACCATTAGCTGTATAAAAGAATGGCTACAGTGGAAATTCCTTCAGAAATGCATGCAGCCTGTAGACACAGGGTTGACGACATTTGGAAGTTTAGGTTTTACCATGAGCAGTGTTTGGACAGCCCAATAACAAGGTGATCACTCGCTATGAGTGGGAAATTCGTGTTCGAGTCCTGGAATGGCACAAATTTTAATTGTTGTGATTCCATTATAAAATTGATTGTAAGCATTTACCGCCTAGAAGATTAATAGTAGCAGACATGAGTGCTACTCGTGTACACGCCTTTATACAGGTGATCAGTGTTGGGAAGCCTAGTGCAGGGTTGGTTCTGGTGACTGTCAGCATAAGGAATTTTCTGAAAGAGGATCACGTAGTGATTGTGGGTGGAGCAGGGAATAGTTTTGACAGGGACGGGGAATATGATGTAGGTAGTGACCTGGTAAAGATTGATACTCAAACTGGTGGCACTAATGTGCATTTCGTGCAACTGTTTCAGCGTCATGATCGGCCTCATCTTAATGCGGCCGTTAGGTGTGTTAACATGGGGCTGGAGTAGGCACTGATGGCAGAGGGCATGGGTCACATTGCAGTGGTGCCTGCTGAGTCTATCAGTAGTTCGGGTTTCACTAGGCATGGCCTGCGCCTCAATAGGTATGGGAAGGGGAGGCTGGCAAAGCGTATGGGTGACAGTGTAGTGGATGATGGTAGGATCACTGATGGAAAAATTCCTGTAGTAGTTGCTGGTAGAGCTGCACCTGTTTTAGACAGAAGTCAGCTGATACATATATCTACTTAAAGGGAGTCCCTCTAACCTAGGAATCACCTAGAGAGGAGGTCGGGTATCCAAGTAGAGAAGGAATTAGTATATTTCATCAAGGTGTAAGAGGTATTACGGATAAAGTTAGTGAACTGCCTTTAGATATTGACTTTGACATTATTGGTATACTAGAGCACCACTTAAATAATTTGACTATTCAGAGGCTTCCTTTACCAGGTTACAGATTAGGTGGCTGCTCTTCAAGGAGTTCCTTGCGGAATCGGGGAGTGGCCATCTACCTCGGAAACAGTATTCTGTTTGAGTCCATATACTTATCACGGCACTGCACTCAACAGATATTTGAATATTATGCAGGGGCAGTTGAATTTAGTGAAACTAAACCTCTAATTGTTGTTGTTTATAGGTTCCCTAATTCTGATTTCAGATCATTTCTGTTCAAGTTAGAGAGGATTCATGGTTCACTTTACACGAAGTACCAACAATTAATTATATGTGGTGACTTCAATAGTAATTTTGTATGCGATTGTGCAAGAAAAATGATGTTGGTAGGTCTTCTAAACTCATACGATCTGATGCAGACTGTTTTTTCTCCAACTAGGGTACAGGGGAACAGTAGCACGGCCATAGACAATATTTCTAATCGTTCTTCATTACTAGACGGGCATTCTGTTAGTAAAAGTGTGATTGGCCTTTCAGACCATGATGCAAAAATTTTAACACTAAGAGGCATTTGTACTCAAACAAATGTCACATATAATTACAAACTATATAGGAAAGCTAATCCAATGGCAACAGAGAGTTTTTTAAACTTCATTATCGAACAAGACTGGCAGGATGTTTATAGTGCCGATAACATAGATGATAAATACACTCATGCTCATAAATTAAGGATAATGCTGATACATGGTGAAACAACGCCCTGGTGGGCGGTTTGCGGGTTTAAATCACCTTGGGGTATGACCATGCAGTGCATTTGACCTGCGATCGTCGCAGAGGTGTGTTGGTGCATGTCAGATTACGGTGCTGGGAGTAAATGTGCAGACGTTTTCAGACGTTCTAATGGTGACTGTGTGTTGAAAATGGCTCACAGAACACATATTGATGACGTAATGAGGGATGGAATAATAGGGCGACTGAAGGCTGGTCAAACACAGCAGGTCGTAGCATGGGCCCTTCGTGTGCCACAAAGCGTGATCTCAAGATTATGGCAACGATTCCAGTAGACAGGAAACGTGTCCAGGCGCTACAGTGCGGGTCTTCCACAGTGTACAACACCATAAGAAGACCGATATCTCACTATCATTGCCCGCAGACGCCCACGGAGTACTGCAGGTAGCCTCGCTCGGGATCTTACCGCAGCCACTGGAACAGTTGCATCCAGTCTACAGTCGACTGAACAGACATGGTTTATTCGCCCAGAGACCTGCAAGGTGCATTCCACTGACCCCTGGTCACAGGAGAGCCCGTAAAACCTGGTGTCAAGAACACAGTACATGGTCATTGGAACAGTGGTCCCATGTTATATTCACAGACGAGTCCACGTATAGTCTGAACAGTGATTCTCGCAGGGTTTTCATCTGGCGTGAACCAGGAACCAGATATCAACCCCTTAATGTCCTTGAAAGGGACCTGTATGGAGGACGTGGTTTGATGGTGTGGGCTGAGATTATCATTTGTGCACGTACACCCCTGCATGTCTGTGACAGAGGAACTGTAACAGGTCAGGTGTATCGGAACGTCATTTTGCACCAGTATGTCCGCCTTTCCAGGGGTGCAGTGGGTCCCACCTTCCTCCTGATAAATGATAACGCGGCCCCACCGCGCTGCCATCGTGGAGGAGTACCTTGAAGCAGACAATATCAGGCGAATGGAGTAGTTTGCCTGTTCTCCAGACCTAAACCCCATCGAGCACGTCTGGGATGCTCTCGGTCGAAGTATCGGTGCACGTCTTTAAACCCCTATGACACTTCAGGAGATCCGATAGGCGCTGGTACAAGAATGGGAGGCTATACCCCAGCAGCTGCTAGACCACCTGATCCAGAGGGTGCCAACCCGTTGTGCGACATGTGTTCGTGTGCATGGTGATCATATCTCATATGGATTTCGGGGTACATGCGCAGGAAACAAGAGCGTTTTGTAGCACATGTGTTTGGGGATGGTTTTCTCAACTTATCACTAATACCGTAGACTTACAGATCTGTGTCGTATGTGTTCCCCATGTGCCTATGCTATTAGTGCCACTTCTGTGTAGTGCCACGTTATGTGGTACCACATTCAGCAATTATCCTTAATTTATGAGCATGAGTGTATAATGCTTTCCTTAACACATTTCTAATGCTCTTTGAGAGTTGCTTTCCTTTAGAACGTTCTCAGAGGGATATTAGCAGTAAAAGGAAGCCTGGGTGGCTGACTAGTGAGATAAGGATATCATGTAGAACGAAGTGGGAGTTATATCAAAATGTTATAAGTAGTCATAATCAAGCTACAGTAGCCCATTACAAGCAGTATTGTAAGGTGCTTAAAAATGTTATTAGGAAGGCAAAGAGTATGTGGTACGCAAATAGAGTAACTAATCCACAGAATAACATTAAAACCATATAGTCAGTTGTGAGGGAAGTGTCTGGTCAGCAGAACAAGGTCAACGATATAAAGTCAGTTCAGAATAAAAATATTTCTGTTACTGATAAATCGGATATATGTACAGTATTTAACAATCACTTTCTGAGCACTGCTGGTGAATTAAATAAAAACTTAATTTCTACAAGAAACGATATAACTCTCTTGGAAAATGCTTTTCCGAGTCTGATGTCTGAAATACTCCTCTATGATACTGAAAGGGAAGACCGAGTCAATAATTAAATAACTGAAGACTAAGGACTCTCATGGATATGATGGAGTGCCTAGCAGAATATTAAAGTACTGTGCTGCACATGATAGCCCTGTACTTAGCCACATTTGTAATTTCTCATTTAAGATTGGTCAGTTCCCTGAACTATTAAAGTACTCAGTAGGAAAGCAGATTTACAAAAAGCGAGAAGGAGATAATGTAGACAATTTTAGACCTATTTCTATGCCATCAGTGTTTGCAAAAGGCATTGAAAAATCAGGGTATATAAGGATAATTCATCATTTTATATCACATAGTTTGCTATCAAATGTACAATTCGGCTTTAGAAGTCATTTAACAACTGAAAATGCTATATTCTCTTTTCTCTGTGAGGTATTGGACGGATGAAGCAGAAGGTTTCGAATGCTAGGCATATTTTTTGATTTAACTAAGGCGTTTGATTGTGTTGATCACAAAATATTGCTCCAGAAGTTGGATCATTACGGAATTCGGGGAGTAGCTCACAATTGATTCACCTCTTAATTTAACAACAGACAGCAAGAGATCATTATTCACAGTGTTGAGAATGACTGTGATGTGGGGTCTGAGTGGGGTACATTCAAATGGGGGGGGGGGGGTGCCCAAGGGATCAGTGTTGGGGCCACTTATGTTCCTTATTTAGATAAATGATATTCCCTCTAGTACTATAGGTAATTCTAAAATATTTCTGTTTGCTGATGACACTGGCTTGGCAGTAAAGGCTGTTGTGTGCAACACTGGCTCTGTTTCAGTTAGTGCAGTTCATGACATAAGTTCATGGCTTGTAGAAAATAAACTAACAATAAATCACAGTGAGACTGAGTTTCTACTGTTTCTGACACACAATTCTACAAAACCCAACATTTCACAGAATGGGCATATGATTAGTGAAACTCAACAGTTCATATTTCTAGGTGTTCAGATGCATAGTAAACTGTCGTGGAAAGCCCACATTCAGGATCTTGTTCAAAGACTTAATGCTGCCACTATTCGAAAGGTATCTGAAGTAAGTGATCGTTCGAAACGAAATTTAGTCTAATTTGCTTATTTTCATTCGCTTATGTCGTATGACATTATATTTTGGGCTAACTCTTGTGAGGTAATGGGCGAGTTTTGGCGCACTGAAAACATTCTAAGTTCAGAGTTGGCATGGCCACGCGGGTCAATCGACAGGCTGATCGCATGGTGCTAGACAAGAGGGGTAGATCCAGCACGTGCTACACGGACCATGTGGCTGGGAATTCCATGGTGACGCTGTGTCGATGAAGGAGACATGCCAGGAGTGCCAAAGATGGTGGACTTCATGAAACCATAATCGCTGACATTTCACAGTTCATATAGAAATTAATAGTAGCCAGATGAATCGTGATAACTCAAAAGAAACATGTATATTACCATTATTTGCATGACGATTCTGATGGTGTAATCAGATTATCAATATCTTTGTTAGTTTAAAGTTTATCTGACGATAAATTGTACAAGTAACATCCAGCAAATAATTTCCGAAATCTAAACGATTCATCCGATTTTGTCGATCGATGTGTCTTTAGAAATCTATTAGTGTACACCTAAATTGGTATAAATTACAGGCATGTAACGTGAATAGTACATGAGTTATTGGAGGTCAGAGTGGCTGATTACTGTTAATCGCGTCAGGCTATAAGTACTCCACAGTCACACGAAAAACGTTAGCAGCATGATTGTAAATATATTTATTCACCTATGTCTTTGTTTATATCCGATACATACTGTTCATGAAGAAATTGGACAAGCATTTACTGTGTTTTAGAAAACACAGGTACATTAGGCTACTGGCTTACTTCTGTTCTATTTCGTTCATATATGTTTATTTAATTTGTTTATGTATTTAATAATGTGTGTTAGAATGTGTTTATGGTCCAGCCGTAGGAATATTTATTTAATTTCAAGTTATTTAAATGTAAGTTCAGTATTTCGAATGTGTTTCATTACGTTTGTGAGCCTGTGTTGGCTTAGAGACAGGGTGGGAGCGCTCTAGCCAATCGCAGCGATCGTTCCAAAAAGGACACGTGGAGACAATGTATGGAAGTGGGGGAGTTCTACAGATGGGAGAGGACACGAGAGATTCCTCGACAATACGGCGCGACGGACGCACGTTCGCGGGGAATGCTGGACGTGGAGCAGTGACGTAGAGTCGCAGAAAAGACTTGGAGAGTGGAGCAGTCTGCGCGTGGTCGCGGGGAGATACAAATACTTCGTAGTGCCTACTTGTGCACTTGTGAGATATCCGTGGCTTCTGCAGTGAAGACGTAGCACGTGTTTAGAAGTGAATATTTCGCGAGCTATGTTGTTGTTCATAACTAATTACGTGAAGTACGAAATCTATTGTTTCCCTGTTATTCAACTTATATTTTAACTAGTTGCTGGACCATCGACACCAGTAAGTGTTTTGTAGTAATAAACGGCATTCTTATAGGTACGTATACTATCGTCCTCATCATTTACAGTCGTTAAGAAGAGCACCTGCAGATTTTATTTAAATGCATTCTTTCACTTATAAAAGTCTATTCATTTAAAATTCGCAATAGCTGAGTGATAGGAACCTTCGACCATTCGATTCATGTGTATATTCTTATTGTATACTGTAGACTCAGCAGTATTTGGCCTGTAATGCGGCAACTAAGTATCCCAGCCGCTAGACAACGAATCAGCCGAAACATTTAATATTTCAGTTCTGAGTCAGAGGGTACGTAGTTAAGCGCCACCACAACACACCATTTATTTCCTATTCGAAAAGCATGTTTCTGGCTCCGAAATGGGAAGTTCGGGCAATAAGTGGTGTAAGTTTGCGAAACTCTTGTGGATTCCTGTTCGTTAGTCTGGGTGTCATTGACCTCTCGATATATGTATTCTTTACTGTCGTTTCTTGTTACAGTATCAGCTTATTCCCAAGAATTAGCAGCTTTCACTCAGTTAATACTCGACAGAAATCCAATCTGCATTTCGATCGCATTTCCTTAGCTCCTGTGCAGAAAGGTGTGCAATATAGTGCTGCATCGATTTTCAATAAGCTACCACGAGAATTCAAAAATGTTATCAGTAATCCACTCGCTTTCAAATCGAAACTGAAGAGTTCCCTCCTTGGTCAGTTCTTCTATTCTGTTGAGGAGTTCCTTGAAAAATTAAGCTGATTCTTATGTTATATTGTTGGCTGCATTTACTTAAACTTATGGCTTGACTTTTTTGGGTTCATAAACATTTTATTTCATCTGTCATTATTTTTATGTTGTAATTTAATGCACTGACACTTTCAATGACATTGGAGATTTACTCATCAATTTGGTCCTACGTGAACAGACGTGTAAATAAAGAAATAAATAAATTATATCTTCATGTACACTAGGTTAACACAGTATCTCACATGATCATTGAATAATGTCTTGACATATAGTTGTCACTGACTCATTCTGTTTGTCACAAAAAGTAATGCACTGAATAGACCATGCAAGATCACTGCATTTCAAAGATGTGAATAAATGTGCTGTTGTGTGTCTCCAGATGCAATTTCATAGCTTGGACTCATTAAATCTTGATGATAGATGACATTTGCTGAAGATGTTGATGTCAGGAAGAAGATGAAAGGGGTCATACTCTGTGGTCATCAGTAGCCACGCTATACATCATTTTGCTATGCAGATAGCCCCGTCCCATCTTAGTAAGATGCAATTTAGTACTACATAAAAATTTCTCGACTTCTGTTATTAGTTTGCAGTCACTATGTGGTGCTACAGCTACATTTACTTGTTTCAACGCACATGCAATAAACATGTGTGAACTGGTAAACAGAAGAATTTTGAAATCAACGCAGTATATGGTTTAACTTATGGTCTTTTTGTACATAGATACAACCCCTTCCACAGTTTCAGTAATATACCACACGGTTGATTGGAGGTTTGCGGGTGAAGACCATGAAAGGCAGCAGGAGCAGCAGTGGTGCAGTTGTGCAGGGTATCACGAGGGGCTATGACGTGGAGGTAGGGATGGTGGTGTGGTGCCGAAGGGTATCTTGACATGGTCAGGGTTCAGGTGTGATTGGAGTAGTGTTGGTGGACTGGGAGGCCAATGTGGGGACATTAGGAGCAGTGGAGGTTGTGGGGTAGTGATACAAGATGTACCACATGATAGATGCTATTCTTTAAACAGTACACTTGTCGGAATTCGCTGAAAGTAAACGAATTTGAAGCAAAATTGAAAATGGTTGTTGTCAAACACGGAACCTTCAGATTACAGGGCTTGGTCCTGAAGACACTGGCGTGGACATGTTAATATTATTGCAATAATCTAACAGGGCTATAACACTGTAAACTCGTGGAAAGTAACTGGAAATTGATGATCGAACCCTGAACTTCCTGGCTATAAAGCTCTTAGGGCTGTTTGGTTATCTTGTGACATCATACGGCCATGGACAATTGGACTGAGTGTGACATTAGACTACCCTAATACAATAGAATGAATGTGAAAATAGGTTGGGATAAATGGGGTGCGACCTGAGACTGCACAAGATCATAAATTTCCTTGCAACCAAAGATTGTTTTGCACATTACAGTCTGTATATCATACATTTAAGTTTCAAGTCCATGCATTTTTCTCTCAGTATAATGAATTGTGTAATAACGTCACCACATAATTCATCTTTCAGTAAAGCCACAACCTGTTCTAGTGATGCATGGAATGTTACGGCATTTTTGGAATAGGCTGCAGTGATAAACTATCTGCATGTATTTCTTTTTTTAAAAAAACATAAATTTTGGAGATAGTTCCGTGGAGTGTTAAACTATGTGTATCTGTGTGACTAATTTTTACATTCCTTACTGAATTTTTTTTCAAGATTTGTCCGTGACGAAAATCTGCAAGAAGTGTTTTAGAGATAACTTAAACAGTCATTACCGAAACTACTGGTTTATCGAAAACTGTATTAAATGTACTTAAATCAATAGCAACTACATTTCAATTACTTCGAAATTGATTCGCTGTTCGCGAATTCCTTGACATCAGTTGTATTAGGTGTAGGTTTACTACCCAGAAGTGACATATGAAAATTTGAGCCAGACCGGGACTCAACTCCGGATTTCCCACTTACTGCGAGTGATCGCCTAACCACTTTGACAATCTGTAGACTCTCCCTGGACCGATCCGAACCACCATATGTCGTACGTTATACATTCTGCATCCTTATAATGTAAGGGGAATTCACTGGTTGCATTAAATGTGCTGAACACCACTATTTTTCGGAAAATGTGGCCTGCTAGTTGCAGATGCACAATTTCAATGGTTCTAAAACACCTTAATAGTGTGCAGTGACAGCTGGACCAATGACTGGATAATCTTCTTTTCTGTATATAAAATACTCATGAAGTACCTCATATGAAACTGCGTGAATGGTTAGTCAACAGGCTTATATGTAACTCATAGTTTGCCGTAACCATACATCTGTATTTTGAGCTATGTCGAGTGCTTAACGCAAATGTATCATTAGTTGCTTTTCACGTTTCCTGTAAAAACTGGGCAGTTTTATTTTATTCTAAAATTTTGATACCCACAAAGTTTTTATGTGAAATTATACATTCATAATACGGAATATTAATTTGCACAAAGTTCTACCTCCCCTCAGCACAGCCAGACATTGTGACATTAATTCTAAGACAGGGAAAGTAAAGTTAGATTCATCTGTCACAAACATCGGTTGATCTAGTGTTTCTTTATGACACATAGTTGTAACTTCATACTAATTTTTCCCTCTTTTATTAATTTTGTTTTATTCATGCACAGAAAAACGTTTGTCACAAATTTTGCCTTCATGGTGATATTTATTTTTATAATTTTCTTAAAATTCAGATAATTATAAGCTTCGGCTCCTTGAAGGAAAGTAAGGATGAAAAAAAATTAATCTGCATAAATCAGCGTAGTTAAAGAATACTTATACACACTTATTTACGGTTTTATTTAGTGAAACTATATGAGTAAAGAGAGTTACAACACTTGAATTCCACTTAATAGCCTCTAAGCAACATAATTAGTTCCGACTTTTAGATACTCGCTTACACTTTTCCTGATGTAAATGATAATTAATTGAAACCCTCGGCTGCCGACAGGTGTTGTTGATACACCTCGATGGGGACAGCTGAAAATATGTGCTCCGACCGGGACTCGAACCCAGAATCTCCTGCTCTATCCATCTGAGGCACCGAGTACACAGATGAATAGCGCGACTGCAGGGACTTATCCCTTACACGCTTTCCGTGAGACCCACACTCCCAACTGTCCACAGTCTACATATGTAATGTATCTAATAGATATTTGCCCATCCACTCAGCCGGCCGGAGTGGCCGAGCGGTTCTATGCGCTACAGTCTGGAACCGCGCGACCGCTGCGGTCGCAGGTTCGAATCCTGCCTCGGGCATGGATGTGTGTGATGTCCTTAGGTTAGTTAGGTTTAAGTAGTTCTAAGTTCTAGGGGACTGATGACCTCAGATGTTAAGTCCCATAGTGCTCAGAGCCATTTGAGCCATTTGAACCCATCCACTCATTACTCGTGCACACTACGGTGACGATTCCCATAGGAGTTCGGGCAACCTGTGCACATTGGCACAGACGGATGTCAATGGCTGGGTAGTCTTTAACTATATACACTCCTGGAAATGGAAAAAAGAACACATTGACACCGGTGTGTCAGACCCACCATACTTGCTCCGGACACTGCGAGAGGGCTGTACAAGCAATGATCACACGCACGGCACAGCCGACACACCAGGAACCGCGGTGTTGGCCGTCGAATGGCGCTAGCTGCGCAGCATTTGTGCACCGCCGCCGTCAGTGTCAGCCAGTTTGCCGTGGCATACGGAGCTCCATCGCAGTCTTTAACACTGGTAGCATGCCGCGACAGCGTGGACGTGAACCGTATGTGCAGTTGACGGACTTTGAGCGAGGGCGTATAGTGGGCATGCGGGAGGCCGGGTGGACGTACCGCCGAATTGCTCAACACGAGGGGCGTGAGGTCTCCACAGTACATCGATGTTGTCGCCAGTGGTCGGCGGAAGGTGCACTTGCCCGTCGACCTGGGACCGGACCGCAGCGACGCACGGATGCACGCCAAGACCGTAGGATCCTACGCAGTGCCGTAGGGGACCGCACCGCCACTTCCCAGAAAATTAGGGACACTGTTGCCCCTGGGGTATAGGCGAGGACCATTCGCAACCGTCTCCATGAAGCTGGGCTACGGTCCCGCACACCGTTAGGCCGTCTTCCGCTCACGCCCCAACATCGTGCAGCCCGCCTCCAGTGGTGTCGCGACAGGCGTGAATGGAGGGACGAATGGAGACGTGTCGTCTTCAGCGATGAGACTCGCTTCTGCCTTGGTGCCAATGATGGTCGTATGCGTGTTTGGCGCCGTGCAGGTGAGCGCCACAATCAGGACTGCATACGACCGAGGCACACAGGGCCAACACCCGGCATCATGGTGTGGGGAGCGATCTCCTACACTGGCCGTACACCACTGGTGATCGTCGAGGGGACACTCAATAGTGCACGGTACATCCAAACCGTCATCGAACCCATCGTTCTACCATTCCTAGACCGGCAAGGGAACTTGCTGTTCCAACAGGACAATGCACGTCCGCATGTATCCCGTGCCACCCAACGTGCTCTAGAAGGTGTAAGTCAACTACCCTGGCCAGCAAGATCTCCGGATCTGTCCCCCATTGAGCATGTTTGGGACTGGATGAAGCGTCGTCTCACGCGGTCTACACGTCCAGCACGAACGCTGGTCCAACTGAGGCGCCAGGTGGAAATGGCATGGCAAGCCGTTCCACAGGACTACATCCAGCATCTCTACGATCGTCTCCATGTGAGAATAGCAGCCTGCATTGCTGCGAAAGGTGGATATACACTGTACTAGTGCCGACATTGTGCATGCTCTGTTGCCTGTGTCTATGTGCCTGTGGTTCTGTCAGTGTGATCATGTGATGTATCTGACCCCAGGAATGTGTCAATAAAGTTTCCCCTTCCTGGGACAATGAATTCACGGTGTTCTTATTTCAATTTCCAGGAGTGTATATGAAGATAGTAATTGTTCTCGAAAGAACAGATACCGCTGATGACCGGGAGCTTCTCTAGAATAAATGATAATTAATTGAAACCCTCTGCTGCCGACAGGTGTTGTTGATATACCCGAAATCTTACGGGAATCGCCTCCTTAGTATGCGCGACTAATGAGTGGATGAGCAAATATGTATTGGGTACATTACATATGTAGATTGTGTACAGTTGGGAATATGGGTCTCACGGGAAGCATGCAAGGGATTAGTTCCTGCAGTCGCGCTATTCATCTGCGTCCTCGGTGGCTCAGATGGATAGAGCGTCTGCCGTGTAAGCAGGAGATATCGGGTTCGAGTCCCGGTCGGGGCACACATTTTCAGCTGTCCCCATAGAGGTATATCAACAACACCTGTCGGCAGCAGAGGGTTTCAATTAATTATCATTTATCCTAGAGAAGCTCCCGGTCATCATTGGTATCTGTTCTTTCGAGAACAGTTACTATGTTCATATGTATATATATATATATATATATATATATATATATATATATATATATATATCTTTTCCTGATATGAGAGAAAAAGTCATGACTCATTTTGTACAATAATCTTAGTAAGTGCACGTCATATTTAGAAACAAATTTACGATGCATTTGAAACTCTATTTTCTTACTAAACCATTCAAAGGTAACCCTAATTTCATTAATGAGACATATTTTCAACAATTCCAGTTATTACTCTTGTAACATTAACTGAATTTTCCGTCGGTGCTTGTCAAAACATGATTGTAATATTAAATGTGAAAATCATCCTGATGCTTTGCAAAATCAGTAAGCGTATTATGTTTCATGTTATTATACTTGTTTCTGGAGGTATGATAGCTGCAACAAAGTAACGGCTGTTATTTACAGAAATAACTTTTCTTCATTTACAGTAGCTGAAAAAATTGTTTGTAAAATTTAACTCTTACGCATAACGGTCTGCACATGTAACTTTATCAACTAGCCTTCATTCTGTCGGAAGTAATCGGCAGTAGCTGAAAGTTTACAGGAAATCTGCAAATGGGTTTTTACATCTACAAACAAAATCGCTTTGTGACCAGTTCAGGTGTAATGTATATATTCGCAGCGTCCATCACTAATGGCACTATGGAAGAACACACCGTAGCAGATGTGTATTTTGCATGGTGACTCGAGTTACCGGATCTAAAAATAAATTTCTGGAGCGTCCTATTGTCAAAGAGTGACACGTCAGTTACGAAGTTGCCCAGTTTTACAGCATGCTATTTGCGTTCAATTGTTCGCATAATGCGATATGTGTTTTACATTACATTTAGGCCTTTTGCGTACTCCATAAGTTGTGCGTATTTGTAATATGTCATGCATTTGGATGTTAGTTTTCCATCTTAAAATTTTATGAGAGTAAAATATAGGATACTGAACAGTTTCGAAGCTGTATTAGGCGGGAGAGGTCAGAAATGAGCTCCATGTACTCGCCTTAAACTCGCCAGGGAGCCATATTATGTCATCTTCGAAGTCGCCGCCTATGTGTGCTCGTAGATTCAACTCAGTAATCTGCTGCTGGCCACATGTTATTGGAGTCTGGTGCTGGGGTTGGGGACTCGACTTTCTCAAAAAGGAGAGCGAGTACACGAGTTCGCTCGCATGTATACCGCAGACTCATGACAATCCCGCTCCATACGCAACCTTTTTGAAATAAATTTTCACCATTGGACTGGAAGTTACTATCGTTTATTGCACACGGTTATGTTTCCGGCTTTGCAGTCATTCTCAAGTGCAAGTTGAAATGTCAGAAAGCGTCTAACCTGCCTAAATGACATATGTAACCATTGTACAGGACGATTATTATATACCAATATACGAGTATAATGACTCGTTAGCAGTTAATATCTCTCTCTCTCTCTCTCTCTCTCTCTCTCTCTCTCTCTCTCTACCTCTCTTTTCCTATATATATATATATATTGAGGACTGATGTAAATTTATTGTAATATTTAATACCTTTTTAGAGGATGCCTAACAATTACGATGACATACACACACTCTCGAGGCGTTATTGAGTCTGTTAACGACAGCACTAGAAAATATGAAGTTGGACGAAGTTAAAAATTAAAATAAATTTATAACAGTTTTCAAAGAAGTTGCACAAATGAATGATAATCCATACTGCTCGCTGTTAGACCATAAACCCAAGTTTCCATCACCAAAAGGTACAGAAACTGAGCCCTTTTTTGTCGCAAGGATAAAACAGTGACTTTGTTCTGTTACCAGTTTTAGTGTGACGGAGCAAATGTTTTCTCATGGTGGAGGTGGAATAAACAAGAATACAACTTTTTGTTTGCAGTGGACGAAATTTGTTTGTTATTCTTCTTAACTGTGGACTAAAGCATGAAACTTATTCCAGATACCACAGATGTGATTCACAGATTCTGTACATGTTAAGGAATATCTAAATACTCCCATGAATTCAGTGTCCCTTTAATATAACTGTTTGGTTATGAAAGTGTAGTAAGGAAAATAAATTTTCCAGAAGAGTATAGCGCTCCTCTGATGATCACGTGAAAAGCACATGTTTTGATGCCTTGTTGCGGTAATCCATGTGGCCTATTTACGTGATTACAGTGTGCGAAGCAGATGGACTCACCCTGGGAGAGAGACGTCAATTTATTGTGTGTCGGGCAGTAGCAGTGAACGTATCGATCACGTGGGAGTGTGCGTAAAATGCTGATAAAATTAACATTTGTGATAGAGTCTCAAGGATGCCAGAAAGACTTGAGTTTTGTAAGTAAAATAATGAAACAATCATTTCTCGATGTGTTTGACATGATTAACCTGTGGTACAATCGGTACTAATTTTAGGTATCAGCAATTGCTGCTGACAAGCAAAGTAGAAAATAATAGTTGACTATTTCAATTTTGACAATTTCTTCATTCATTTCATCTTTTCCGCACAAAGTATCACCATGCAAGGAACGATGCACTCAACCAGGTCTCACTGCCATCTTGGATGTAAATGCGGGCGCATTATTGGGATGCTCCGGAAAACTATTTTTTAAAGCGCAGAGGACAGATCACGATACACTTTTTACATAAGGACTATATGTGTCCGTGATCAAGTACAAATATTGCATGTCACAGACTCTTTTACTAACATTTATTTTTGCAGTCGGATTAGATCGTAGAAGAATTAGAACCGTTGCGCAAATGAAAGTTAAAATTGAGATCTAAAGGGTCATAAATAATAACGGTCAGCTCTTATATGACAGAAAAAACGCTCAAAAACGTAGAAATTGATTAACTGTACTACAACTGTCAATTAACTGTGCACGAGATTCATACAATAACATCATACATGTCTCATCGGCCGGACTAACTATACAGCATTTGTATTAGACAATTAACCTCCAGCTGTAAGCATGAAGTGACTGCCTCAATAACATATGACCAGTAACGGTAATTTGTGGTATGTAACAAGTTTTGTTTAGATTTACCCACAACATAATAGAAATGAACGAAGTAAGTTTTTGATTTCTAAGTATCTTCAGTAACACCTTTACTCCCCTAGTTTAGTGACCTACTGTGACTGTGTTTTATGTGCGTGAGTGCAAAGCAGTTTTCATAAAATATAATGAAAGTCTACCCCTAAATCTGTCTCTAGACTATCCTGTTCCACGCATAAGGCTAGCGGACAATGATGGCTCCAGAGACGAGCAGCAGAGGCAACGGACATGCGGCGTCGTTGTGGACTCGACTAATACGCGTGGACTACCCGGTCCCTTGTTTGGGACTAACATCGCAGCAGAGAACTTTGAGTGCATTTTTAATTCAGTAACGGTAACGTGGGAGATCTGTAGCTGCCTGGGATAACATGGGATTGCTCGTCAATGTGCAGGTCTGCACTCACTTCAAGGGCACCTCATCTCTGTGGGTACTGCTCGGTATTCTTATCAGTGTTGACCGATGCATGAACCTACATGAAAAGTCTGGCCTTCAATGTTGTTGTTGTTGTTGTGGTCTTCAGTCCTGAGACTGGTTTGACGCAACTCTCCATGCTACTCTATCCTATGCAAGCTTCTTCATCTCCCAGTACCTACTGCAACCTACATCCTTCTGAATCTGCTTAGTGTATTCATCTCTTGGTCTCCCCCTACGATTTTTACCCTCCACGATGCCCTCCAATACTAAATTGGTGATCCCTTGGTGCCTCAGAACATGTCCTACCATCCGATCCCTTCTTCTGGTCAAGTTGTGCCACAAACTCCTCTTCTCCCCAATCCTATTCATTACCTCCTCATTAGTTATGTGATCTACCCATCTAATCTTCAGCATTCTTCTGTAGCACCACATTTCCAAAGCTTCTATTCTCTTCTTGTCCAAACTATTTACCGTCCATGTTTCTCTTCCATACATGGCTACACTCCATACAAATACTTTCAGAAACGACTTCCTGACACTTAAATCTATACTCGATGTTAACAAATTTCTCTTCTTCAGAAACGCTTTCCTTGCCATTGCCAGTCTACATTTTATATCCTCTCTACTTCGACCATCATCGGTTATTTTGCTCCCCAAATAGCAAAACTCCTTTACTACTTTAAGTGCCTCATTTCCTACTCTAATTCCCTCAACATCACCCGACTTAATTCGACTACATTCCATTATCCTCGTTTTGCTTTTGTTAACGTTCATCTTATATCCTCCCTTCAAGACACCATCCATTCCGTTCAACTGCTCTTCCAAGTCCTTTGCTGTCTCTGACAGAATTACAATGTCATCGGCGAACCTCAAAGTTTTTATTTCTTCTCCATGGATTTTAATACCTACTCCGAATTTTTCTTTTGTTTCCTTTACTGCTTGCTCAATATACAGATTGAATAACATCGGGGAGAGGCTACAATCCTGTCTTACTCCCTTCCCACCGCTGCTTCCCTTTCATGTCCCTCGACTCTTATAACTGCCATCTGGTTTCTGTACAAATTGTAAATAGCCTTTCGCTCCCTGTATTTTACCCCTGCCACCTTTAGAATTTGAAAGAGAGTATTCCAGTCAACATTGTCAAAAGCTTTCTCTAAGTCTACAAATGCTAGAAACGTAGGTTTGCCTTTCCTTAATCTTTCTTCTAAGGTAAGTCGTAAGGTCAGTATTGCCTCACGTGTTCCAGTATTTCTACGGAATCCAAACTGATCTTCCCCGAGGCCGGCTTCTACTAGTTTTTCCATTCGTCTGTAAAGAATTCGTGTTAGTATTTTGCAGCTGTGGCTTATTAAACTGATTGTCCGGTAATTTTCACATCTGTCAACAGCTGCTTTCTTTGGGATTGGAATTATTATATTCTTCTTGAAGTCTGAGGGTATTTCACCTGTTTCATACATCTTGCTCACCAGATGGTAGAGTTTTGTCAGGACTGGCTCTCCCAAGGCCGTCAGTAGTTCCAATGGAATGTTGTCTACTCCGGTAGCCTTGTTTCGACTCAGGTCTTTCAGTGCTCTGTCAAACTCTTCACGCAGTATCGTATCTCCCATTTCATCTTCATCTACATCCTCTTCCATTTCCATAATATTGTCCTCAAGTACTTCGCCCTTGTATAGATCCTCTATATACTCCTTCCACCTTTCTGCTTTCCCTTCTTTGCTTAGAACTGGGTTTCCATCTGAGCTCTTGATGTTCATACAAGTGGTTCTCTTATCTCCAAAGGTCTCTTTAATTTTCCTGTAGGCAGTATCTATCTTACCCCTAGTGAGAAAAGCCTCTACATCCTTACATTTGTCCTCTAGCCATCCCTGCTTAGCCATTTTGCACTTCCTGTCGATCTCATTTTTGAGACGTTTGTATTCCTTTTTGCCTGCTTCATTTACTGCATTTTTATATTTTCTCCTTTCATCAATTAAATTCAATATTTCTTGTGTTACCCAAGGATTTCTACTAGCCCTCGTCTTTTTACCTATTTGATCCTCTGCTGCCTTCACTACTTCATCCCTCAAAGCTACCCATTCCTCTTCTATTGTATTTCTTTCCCCCATTCCTGTCAATTGTTCCCTTATGCTCTCCCTGAAACTCTGTACAAGCTCTGGTTCTTTCAGTTTATCCAGGTCCCATCTCCTTAAATTCCCACCTTTTTGCAGTTTCTTCAGTTTTAATCTGCAGGTCATAACCAATAGATTGTGGTCAGAGTCCACATCTTCCCCTGGAAATGTCTTACAATTTAAAATGGTATGCCCGCATCTCGTGGTCGTGCGGTAGCGTTCTCGCTTCCCACGCCCGGGTTCCCGGGTTCGATTCCCGGCGGGGTCAGGGATTTTCTCTGCCTCGTGATGGCTGGGTGTTGTGTGATGTCCGTAGGTTAGTTAGGTTTAAGTAGTTCTAAGTTCTAGGGGACTGATGACCAGAGATGTTAAGTCCCATAGTGCTCAGAGCCATTTAAAATGGTATACTGTTTTTGTGAATTAGTGTCAAGGGTGGTTTGTGAAGCTGGCAGTATTCACCCCAGGACATGATTGACGACATATTAATTGCACACTGACAGACGAAAGACACTGGTATGTCTATAAGTTGTTTAGTATTTGGAATAGCTAGGGATTAAATTGGGTTCTTTGAAAAAAAAAATAATACCGTGAGAACACATGTTGCAATGTGGGTTCAACAAAGTGCCGGGACAGCCACTGGCGTTGATCATCTAGAACCTTGGTGTGGTAAGAACGATGCTGGTAAAACTGCTGCTGTCAGTAGATTGGCTATAGTCAGCGTGCATTGGTCCATATTTGTCCTAAAATGAGCCAATATGTGGTCCATTTCCTCGATCGAAAATATCTCGTAATACTTCAAGAGCAAGGATGTTGGATATCATGAACTACACTGGTGTCCAAAGTTAAAGCAACATACGGCCATTTTCCCGTGTTTTGTCTAATGACGCAAAATGTCAACAGATGTCCGTACAATCGTGTTCTGTGCGAAAGATAGCATCCCGGTCAATGGACAACCACGTCACCGATGACGTCAGGGTAGTCCCACAGCCATAATCGCTGTGTATATAGTCACAGACGTTGCAGTATGGCACAAAGAAGATGCTTACCAGACTCTCTGAGGTGGAGGGCCATAAGAAGAATGGAAGCGGGACAGTCGCAAACTGATGTGACCCAGAGGCTTAATATGAATCGTTGTGTTGTTTCTCTGGTGTGGTGACAATATGTAGAGACTGAAACAGTATCCCGAAGACCTGGGCAGGGCGCGACCACGTGTAGAGAGAGAGGACCGTTATTTGCCTGTAAGAGCGCGACGGTACCGCCTTCATATTGCACGGAAACGGGCATCTGACTGCGCAGCGTGTTTTATTGAGACAAACGGCGTACAGAAGGCTTCGACAGAGTAGCCTTTATTGTCCTTCTGTATGTGTACCTGTGATGCGTCTTCACAGAAGGTAGCGTCTAGAGTGGAGTCCTCAGTATGCCACCTGGACAGTCGAACAGTGGACCAATGTTCTTTTCGCTGATGAGACTCGATTTGGTCTGGAGAGTGATCCTCGACGCATTCGCGTCTGGAAGGGACGTGGAACACGATTTCAGAATCCAAGCAATGTGGAAAGAGACCGATATCCAGGAAGATCCTCAATGGTGAGGGCAGGGATTATGTTGACCACTCGAATACCTCTCCATGAAATTGTGCGGGTGAATCAGCAAGGTTTAGCTGCCATCAGGTATCGCGACGAGATCGTTGGACCACATATGCGGTTGTGGCTCAAATGGCTCTGAGCACTATGGGACTCAACATCTTAGGTCATAAGTCCCCTAGAACTTAGAACTACTTAAACCTAACTAACCTAAGGACATCACACACACCCATGCCCGAGGCAGGATTCGAACCTGCGACCGTAGCAGTCCCGCGGTTCCGGACTGCAGCGCCAGAACCGCTAGACCACCGCGGCCGGCTATGCGGTTGTTGCGAGGTGGTGTGGGCCCAGAATTCGTATTGATGGGCGATAATACTCGACCTCACAGAGCACAAGTAGTTGATGTTTTCTTGGAAACGGATACTGCAGCATGGCGTGGCTTGCTCGGTCTCCCGATTTGAATCCCATAGACCATGTCTGGGATGCGCTAGGCAGACAGGTTGCATCACGTCAGCATCCTCTAACCATTCTCCGAGACTTGGGAGCAGCTCTGCAGGAAGGATGGGCATTATTGCCTCAACATGAGACTGATGGCATCATTCACTGTACGCCCCGTCGTTGTCAGCCTTGTATTGCTGCCAGATGTGGTAATACCTCAAGCTGAGCACATCAACCAGTTGTCAGAATGTATGTGCAAATCCGTTCTGTTGGAAAAACGAAGAACATTTTTGTCTACCGTTATGCATGTTGCAGTTGTTTGCTTTCTGTGTTTCTTTCATTGTTTCTACGTTACGATCACCTGTTTACACTGTTTTGTATCCATATAAACGCACCCTTGTAAAATTTCAGTTTGTTGCTCTAATTTTGGACACCAGTGTAAACTGTCGATGGACAGATGAGTACATCAGAAACATTCCGTTGAAATGCGAAGACTGGAATGTATCGTGGAGAGAGTGCGATTGAAAATAAGAGGCGAGGAGTCTAAGAGAACATTCAGCAACATGTTATGCTATTCTACTGAAAGCTCACACGGAACTGGACAAAGAAATACTAATTTATTTGTGGGGCCTCCTGCGCTGTGCGTCACCATCTCAGCTGTCATGCTTTGTATTGACTGATGTTACCCTCGTAGGCCGATTTTGGAACCGTATTGGCACTCACACGTTCATGAACCTAAGTCTAGTTATTTGCATGCTCCGTGGATCGTAATTGTCATGTCTCTGAATTATTTGAATGCCCCAGCTTAATAATTATAACTCACTAATAGCTGGAATTTGTTGATCATTTAAACAGCTGTTTGAAGCTAACTTTATTGTCTGTTAGTTTCATTACGTTGCTGGTAAGTGGCACAAGTTTATTCACTAGTAAAAGTTGCGAACATTTTGAACTTTCTTGAAGAATTATGAACGCTTCATTTTTCTAAGAACTCACGAATACAGATTCTTCCATACATTAGCGTAAGTTCTGCGTTCCATAATTTATAGTAAACCGTCTTATGGATATGGGAAATAGATTATTACGGGGCACGATAGGCGAAAGACTGATAGCTACAAAGAAAAAAGTCCCTCATAATTACAGACAAGAACGAAAAAGAGCTGAAAAACGACCGATACTCCTTCACCTTCGGAGTACAGCGCAGATGAATTACTCGGCAAACGATCAGGGTCTTTTATTATTTCACATAAAAGTTTAAGAGCTTTTAATCTTGGCTTGTATTTGGAGATGTTGTAGCAGTGGAGGACTTCGTTTGCTCCCCCTCGCGGGTGCGCCGGAGTGTGAAGAGTCACCGAAATTGAAAAGGACGACAATGGCGCTCTCCTTCTCGGCCCTCCGCATTTATACACAGCCGTCGAGGATGCTTACCTGACTGACACCGCCTCTTTGTATCACCTCGTTTTATGTTATTACGGAACTCCTATCCTTAAGGGCAACCTCCGAAGGACCGTAATAAGGTTCCTTCCGCGACAAAACAGCTTTTTCGTTCGGAGTTTTATTGGCTCCGTCTTTAAATAGCGTCGCTGAGTGTCGGCCATAACCCCGGAGAGAAACTCTGAGGATTATCACTGCTGTCATTTATTTTTTCCCATTAAAAAAAGGAAAATGTGACAAGTAGAAGGGAGAAGAGATCTCTGCAAAGTTGCCGGATTTTTAAGGTGGTAGACTTCTGCTCTCAACGGTAACTTTTTTAATTCGTTTCCCTTCCTTTTATCCTCCGCTGTTTTCAGGACACGGATGAGGCCCATCTCGATATAAGTTATTTCTGAGATTAAGAAACGATAGGTGGTTGCGTGGTGCAGCGGATTCGATTCGTCCACTCGGGAGACCGCAAAGGGCGTGGGCGCGTTTGTTTTAGCTGTCGTAAATCGACAACTTTGTTTTGTCAGTGTGTAATTGACATGCACGAACTAGAGGCTAACGTTCGGTCTATTTTACACAAAACTGCGACACTTGTAAACTCCTGACCTCCAGCCGGTATCTGCAGAGGAACGACTACTGACTCGTCCAGTCTCGAACTTATCTCTTTGACATTTCCTGTAACATCATGGTTATTTACACTCGTAGCAACTTCACTGTCCTGCTCGCTTTGGCACAAGACGTAGAAGAAAAACGTCTCACATCGTTAATGATCATCTACATCTACATCTACGTGATTACTCTGCTATTCACAATAAAGTGCATGGCAGAGGGTTCAATGAACCACATCCAAGCTGTGTCTCTTCCGTTCCACTCTCGAACGCCGCGCGGGAAAAACGAAAACTTAAATTTTTCTGTGCGACCCCTGATTTCTTTCATTTTATCATGATGATCATTTCTCCCTATGTAGGAGGGTGCCAACAGAATGTTTTCGCAATCGGAGGAGAAAACTGGTGATTGAAATTTGATGAGAAGATCCCGTCGCAACGAGAAACGCCTTTGTGTTAGTGTTTGCCACTCCAATTTAGGTATCATGTCTGTGGCACTATCTCCCCTACTATGCGATAATACTAAACGAGGTGCGCTTCTTTGTACTTTCTCGATTTCATCCGTCAGTCCCATCTGATGCGGATCCCACACCTCACAGCAATACTCCAGAATAGGGAGGACAAGCGTGGTGTAAGCAGTCTCTTTAGTAGATCTGTTGCACTTTCGAAGTGCTCTGCCAGTGAATCGCAGTCTCTTGTTGGCTCTACCCACAACATTATTTATGTTATCGTTCCAGTTTAGGGTATTTGTAATTGCAATCCCTAAGTATTTAGTTGAATTTACAGAATTCACATTTGTGTGACTTATCGCGAAATGTAAATTTAGCTAATTCCTTTTAGTCCTCATGTAAATAACTTCACACTTTTCTTTATTCAGGGTGAATTGCCACTTTTCGCACCATACAGATATCTTAACTAAATTATTTTGCAATTTGTTTTGGTCATCTGATGACTATACAAGACTGCAAATAACAGCATCAATTGCAAACAATCTAAGACAGCTACTGAGATTCTCTCCTATGTTATTAATATAGATCAGGAACAATAAAGGGCCTATAACACTTCCTTGGGGAACGCCGGATATTATTTCTGTTTTACTCGATGACTTTCCGTCTATTACTACGAACTGTGACCGTTCTGACAGGAAATCACGAATCCAGTCGCACAACAATCAATTCTACCGTACGTGTGTGAAACCTGAATTATGACAAAAGGAGACGAGGAAGTTCTCAGTTAATTCGAGTGCAAAATACTACATAAATGAATGATCCTGTCAGAAAATAGAACAATATAATCTGTTAGCAAAACTAACATTTTATCAATAGTAGAAACAACCAGAACTAAGATTTCATCAAGAGATGTGATAGCAAAAGACTTTCTAGATGGAAGAAGACCGCCAGGACGAACATGAATGAGGTTTCTAGATGATGTGGAAAAGAGCCCAAATTTTTTTAATATTACTGAAAGGAGAGACCATTGTAAAACAGACTAGTCAGGTAAAATACAGTGAAATCAGCCGCAAAAGATCTTACAGTGTTTGTAATTGCTTTGTGCAAGTGCTATTTATCCATTTTCGCGACTAACATAAAGGTTCCAGACCAGTCATGACAGCTAAAGGTAGTGCTTTGTGATGAAATTCGGGCACGCGGCTCGACAGACAGCAGTCTACCAGTGGTACCACTTCATTTTCATGCCGACACTACACCTCTTCTTTTAGTCCCACCCCACTTTATCGGACTCTGATCTGGACCAGAGAATGTTATTCCTACTTTTGTTCAGCTGACGTTCATAGACATCACTTCAACCAGTTTCGAATTAAAGCTACAGTGACAATCAGATCTATAAAGGAAAACCAAAAAATCGAATGCAACGAATTCAAAGCCGGCATACATATGACTCAGTAGACCTACCAAATGCAATTATCTGATGAGCAATTAACCTTCTTTGTGAGGGTAGAAGTGTGAGAGTGGTGACATGTACGCATAGCTCAGTAATGCTTGGAGTCACTACAGCCAAGCTTGGTACATATGTACTTTATTATGTGAAGAAAATACTGTTCCGATAAAACAACCCCTAAGATCCTTGGGATTGTGAAAAAGTTCAAATGCTGAACATAACACAAAAAGTAAAATATTAGTCTCTAAACTATAACTTTCGATGGTGCTGTGGTGGGCCGCAGTGACATTTAATCCTAGGGATTAGGGGCAACTGTAGAAGAAGTGGCAAGGAAAGCATAGCTGTGGGGCAGTAAGAGCAGTTTCAACTACTCTCGGTAGACACATGTCTTACTTTTTGGGAAAAAGTTGTAACGTCCCCTTAGAAAAATTAATGAATTACTGTGCTGATAAACCTATTACATTATTTGCTTTTCAAACAGCTGAGCAAAACTGAACGTACTCAGACATTCACTAAAGTGACACACAATATTTTTAGCGCAACGCAATCTGACTTTCAGTAATCCCTACAAAAGAATGGCCCTGACTAACAATAACCTATACCTTTCATGAATCACTTACCTCACAAAAATCTTCATTACTCAAACTACTGCAATACAGCGTGTGCCAATACTGCCAGCTAAATAACACATTCTAACTACTGATAGGCATAGTTAGCAAATGAAAGATTTTGATAAAGAACAAACAATGTATTTACCTTAATAGTGTTCAAAAGCCGTAATATATAGCAGTTCATGACATCCAGTCTTACAAATTTACTCTCTCTGATGGACACACGTGCAGATCATCCGCTCTCAAAACTCCGCCATCTCTCTCCCCACATCCACCACTGCTGGCGGCTCACCTCCAACTGCGCAACGCTACGCGCTGTTAACAGCCAACTGCCCAACACTACAATAGCAAATTCCAACAATGCCACCCAGCCACAGACTGCACACAGCACAGCCAGTGATTTTCATACAGAGCGCTACGTGGCGGTGGCGTTACCAATATAAGAACCTAAACAGCCTACTTACAAAGTCCATGATATTAGAACACCTCTTGCATTCATAGGGAAGTGGGTGGGATGGGGGAAGAAAGAGGGGTGACATGTTAATACCATTCCGGAAGACACGTTTAAACCTTAGGAAATGTATCGGATACTATTAAACAGAACAGTACGGTGTGGAAGAGACAGATCTGTCAGCAATATTTGTGGGAGTAGACGGTGCTGACACGTTCATTTCGCTGTTGAAGGTCTGGAGCACTTTCAATCAAACCGACTATGACTTACATTTGGAAAAAAAATAGTTAGGAGAGGGGGAATCGAGACCTGCGGCAACGCAGATCGGGAAGGTGGGTTGAGAAGGAAGTGAGACGTTAAAACAGTCGGAAAGACCAATATCTGTGTGAAATCCATGATATTTGGGGTTACTAGGGTGAATGGTAGTTTGTTTCCTATAAAACCATTCTACGTCTCCCTTCCAACTTTCAGTATTCCCTGGTGTCTTGCCATCTGGGCACCTGATATTCATACAGTTCTGCTCTCCAAACTGATTTTTAAAGATTTTTCATCACGTAGCATTTACCTGTCCCACCGACACTCATCCTTCCACAGTTTGCATTGTTCCAGTACTATTTACAATGCATTTATTCCATCTTTGTCAGTGATACAATAATACAAACCTCCCTGTACTCTTTCTCTTGCTCTGCGACCTTTACCCGACACCCACACTGCTAACCGAGGGGACACCTTCACGTGGATAAGTTCACCATAAAACGAAGTTCTGCCCGATTTGTCTCATCGAAGCGCTGGATAAGTGAGTATTCAGCGTCAAGGTTGTGTCAGGGTTTCCCATATTATCAACCATTTCCCGTGGATTCCTCGGTACTCGCCCAAGAGTACTCATGTTGACAAGAGTTCTCTCCTGGCGTCTGAAGTACGCTTGCACGTTACCTTTACTGTACACCTGTGACGTCATGTATACGGCCATTACCTCCGCGGATAGTCCGCAGACAACTGCCTCGGTGTTCACAGTCCAATGGATACCTCGTGGGCATATAGGGCTCTGGAAACTTCCTTGGCGGGAACCTCAGTCGACAGCCGCAACATGGACTCGGTCCTATCGAATCGCTACACAGCGACCGCAGAACTTAATGACCTCATCAGATAAACGAATCTTCTCTTTCTGCTGCAAGCATACAGTATCTACCGAGGCTATGTTCTTTGGCAACTCGACAAATTGTAGTTGGCACTGTAGTCCTGAAAATGTATGGTTTCCCTTTCGAGCGCGTGGAACTCCATAATAGATAGTGAGAAGTTTATACAGTGTAATATACACAAATGACCATTAAAATTGCTGCACCAAGAAGAAATGCAGATGATAAACGAGTATTCGTAGGACAAATATGTTATACTAGAACTGACATGTGATTACATTTTCACGCAGTTTGGGTGCATAGATCCTGAGAAATCAGTACCCAGAAAAACCACCTCTGGCCGCAATAACGGTCTTGATACGCCTGGGCATTGAGTCAAACAGAGCTTGGATGGTGTGTATAGGTACAGCTGCCCATGCAGCTTCAACACGATACCACACTTCATCAAGAGTAGTGACTGGGGTATTGTGACGAGCCAGTTGCTCGGCCACCACTGACCACACGTTTTCAATTGGTGAGAGATCTGGAGAATGTGCTGGCCAGGGCAGCAGTCGAACATTTTCTGTATCCAGAAAGGCCCGTACAGAACCTGCAACATGGGGTCGTGCATTATCCGGCTGAAATGTAGGGTTTCGCAGGGATCGAATGAAGGTTAGAGCCACGGGTCGTAACACATCTGCAATGTAACGTCCACTGTTCAAAATGCCGTCAATGCGGACAAGAGGTGACCGAGACGTGTAACCAATGGCACCCCATATCATGACGCCAGGTGATACGCCAGTATGGCAACGACGAATACACGCTTCCAATGTGCGTTCACTGCGATGTCGCCAAACACGGATGCGACCATCATGATGCTGTACACAGAACCTGGATCCATCCGAAAAAAATGACGTTTTGCCATTCGTGCACCCAGGTTCGTCGTTGAGTACACCATCGCAGGCGCTCTTGTCTGTGATGCAGCGTCAAGGGTAACCCCAGCCATGGTCTCCGAGCTGATAGTCCATACTGCTGCAAACGTCGTTGAACTGTTCTTGCGGCTGGTTGTTGTCTTGCAAACGTCCCCGTCTTTTGACTCAGGGACCGAGACGTGGCTGCACGATCCGTTACAGCCATGCGGATAGCCTGTCATCTCGACTGCTATTGATACGAGGCCGTTGGGATCTAACACGGCGTTCCGTATTACCCTCCTGGAACCACCGATTCAAAATGGCTCAAATGGCTCTGAGCACTATGGGACTTAACATCTGAGGTCATCAGTCCCCTAGAACGTAAAACTACTTAAACATAACTAACCTAAGGACATCACACACATCCATGCCCGAGGCAGGATCCGAACCTGCGACCGTAGCGGTCACGCTGTTATAGACTGAAGCGCCTAGAACCGCTCGGCCACTCCGGCCGGCCCCACCGATTCCATATTCTGCTAACAGTCATTGAATCTCGACCAATGAGAGCACCAATGTCGCAATACGATAAACTGCTATCGCGATAGGCTTCAATCCGACCTTTATCAAAGTCGGAAACGAGATGGTACGTATTTTTTCTCCTTACACGAGGCATCACAACAATGTTTCACCAGGCAATGTCGGTCAACTGCTGTTTGCGTATGAAAAATCAATTGGAAACTTTCCTCATGTGAGCACATTGTAAGTGTCGCCACCGGCGTCAACCTTGTGTGAATGCTCTGAAAAGCTAATCATTTGCATATCACAGCATCGTCTTCCTGTCGGTTTAATTTCGCGTCTGTAGCAGGTCATCTGCGTGGCGTAGCAACTTTTATGGCCAGTAGTATATTATGTGAAGTATGAAGTGTTGACTCTTTACTGCTTCATGCCCTTGCATTACTGTAAGGAAGTCGACTTTAGCGAAATATGTTTCGTACCATTATAACTGTATGCTTAAATAATAAAATTTGATTAAATATGTTTGTTTATGAGAAACTGCCGTGTAAAAACTGGTTCATACTTAGGGACTTTGTATTATTTAATGTAAAAGTTATCGTGATTCCCCTCAGCTACGGAAATGGTGTGGGGCGAGCTAAAAGGTGGAATTGGCGCTCAGACTGAACGGGAAGTGAGAGAGAACAGAAGGCAGTCAGTAGCCAGAAGCCGACCAGTCAACAGCGCAGGTGCCGAGCGAGGCATCCAGAATCTAATTTGAGATGGAATGGCCTCGGGTGTAATTGTGGCTGTAAAATGGTGCTCTCGCATTGTAAATGGCTCTAAAAATGATATTTACGCCGCCAAGAAGAACTAAATAGAGCTTATTACTGCCAAAGGAGAGACCAGGTAGTCGTTACGTGCTCGCCACCACTATTGCGCCACTACTTCACCAGATCCGAGAGGTTTAGAACTGTATAACAGTATGAACCAGAGTGTTTGCGTGATTTAATTTGCAATAATAATTCAGATGTTGCTTAACTTTGTGTTCGAACCATGAATTTACTCCTTTCATGGTACCTAACAGGGTCCTCTCCTCAAAATTATTAAACACCGAGTATCCTGTGTGTGAAAACTGACAATAATCTGTGTTATTTGCTTATGCCTAATTTCTGAATGCAAAAATATATAAACGTGAATAGTCATATTAATGGTTTCATTGAAATCAATGGAGACATTTACTAATTAATTTAAAAAATCTCCAATGTGTTTTGGTTTGCTTCTCGTTTACAAATATCAGTGTTATAATGTTCAGTGGTATAAAAGTTGTCAGTGAAAATCACTTGCTTCCCAAGTGGTGTTATAAAGCATTTGGTTTTGATGCTATTTGAAGTTGATCGTTTACTTGAAGTCATTTCTGAAGTTGTAAAGCGTATTGTCAGTGCAAATAATGTTAAAACTTTTCAAGATAAAGGATCGTAAGTGGGGCAGTATTTCAGCTTTTTTCATAATGCAAAATATTTCTGAAAAGTGTGTATAGTTTTCTTATATAAAGGAGGGATGGTTCGTGGGACCCCATTTCATTCTTTTATATCAGGAAGAAACAAAACTGAATAGATATTTTCTAGGTAATGAAACAAGAAGTGATTATTTGAAAGAGTATATACACTCCTGGAAATTGAAATAAGAACACCGTGAATTCATTGTCCCAGGAAGGGGAAACTTTATTGACACATTCCTGGGGTCAGATACATCACATGATCACACTGACAGAACCACAGGCACATAGACACAGGCAACAGAGCATGCACAATGTCGGCACTAGTACAGTGTATATCCACCTTTCGCAGCAATGCAGGCTGCTATTCTCCCATGGAGACGATCGTAGAGATGCTGGATGTAGTCCTGTGGAACGGCTTGCCATGCCATTTCCACCTGGCGCCTCAGTTGGACCAGCGTTCGTGCTGGACGTGCAGACCGCGTGAGACGACGCTTCATCCAGTCCCATACATGCTCAATGGGGGACAGATCCGGAGATCTTGCTGGCCAGGGTAGTTGACTTACACCTTCTAGAGCACGTTGGGTGGCACGGGATACATGCGGACGTGCATTGTCCTGTTGGAACAGCAAGTTCCCTTGCCGGTCTAGGAATGGTAGAACGATGGGTTCGATGACGGTTTGGATGTACCGTGCACTATTCAGTGTCCCCTCGACGATCACCAGTGGTGTACGGCCAGTGTAGGAGATCGCTCCCCACACCATGATGCCGGGTGTTGGCCCTGTGTGCCTCGGTCGTATGCAGTCCTGATTGTGGCGCTCACCTGCACGGCGCCAAACACGCATACGACCATCATTGGCACCAAGGCAGAAGCGACTCTCATCGATGAAGACGACACGTCTCCATTCGTCCCTCCATTCACGCCTGTCGCGACACCACTGGAGGCGGGCTGCACGATGTTGGGGCGTGAGCGGAAGATGGCCTAACGGTGTGCGGGACCGTAGCCCAGCTTCATGGAGACGGTTGCGAATGGTCCTCGCCGATACCCCAGGAGCAACAGTGTCCCTAATTTGCTGGGAAGTGGCGGTGCGGTCCCCTACGGCACTGCGTAGGATCCTACGGTCTTGGCGTGCATCCGTGCGTCGCTGCGGTCCGGTCCCAGGTCGACGGGCACGTGCACCTTCCACCGACCACTGGCGACAACATCGATGTACTGTGGAGACCTCACGCCCCACGTGTTGAGCAATTCGGCGGTACGTCCACCCGGCCTCCCGCATGCCCACTATACGCCCTCGCTCAAAGTCCGTCAACTGCACATTCGGTTCACGTCCACGCTGTCGCGGCATGCTACCAGTGTTAAAGACTGCGATGGAGCTCCGTATGCCACGGCAAACTGGCTGACACTGACGGCGGCGGTGCACAAATGCTGCGCAGCTAGCGCCATTCGACGGCCAACACCGCGGTTCCTGGTGTGTCCGCTGTGCCGTGCGTGTGATCATTGCTTGTACAGCCCTCTCGCAGTGTCCGGAGCAAGTATGGTGGGTCTGACACACCGGTGTCAATGTGTTCTTTTTTCCATTTCCAGGAGTGTATAAAAGGTATGTGTACAGTGTTATCTGGTATATATGTGTCTTAGTCGAACTTTATTTCCTACCAGATGCCACTTAGTCTTGTGTATGCCCTAGGGAACAAGTCGTGTGCCAATTTAGTGAAGATTGTGGTTAACAGGGATAAAGTCTCTTTTCCATTTCTGTGATTGCTTAACTACGGTGTTGATAACTACTGCTACCCACTGTGTAGTTCGTCTGGTTATTGTAGGTGTTCATTGCACTTGATTAAGAAAGGATTTATGAAAGTTACTTTTGCAAGAGTAAGAATAGATTCATTAAAAATAATGTTTCCACATTATTATGCCTAATTAGGCTGGCTAACGTTTTGTATTTCATTTACAGGAACCCTGTTACTGTAATTTCTTATTAAATTTTAGCCTTTCTGTTGTCTACTAACTGCTACCCTTAAGAATTTCATGTTCGATACCCTCTTTCTGTTGGGTAACACACGGTCAAACTCAAAAAATCCTCCCAGAGGGTAACATTTTGTGGTGTCACCGCTAGACACCACACTTGCTAGGTGGTAACTTAAATCGGCCGCGGTCCTGTAGTAATCGCAATCCTAGCGCCACCACATGGCAGGTCACAAGACACGGACTAGACCTCGCCCCAGTTGTATGGACTACATTGCTTGCGACTAGACCTACCAAGTCTTCCTCTCATTTGCCGAGAGACAGATAGAATAGCCTTCAGCTTAGTCCATAGCTACGACCTAGCAAGGCGCCATTTGTATCAGTGCTTATAGCTTACTAATATTCAAGAGAGATGTATTCCAACAAGAGAATAAAGTTAAGTATTATAAAACTACGTACTTTTCTTTAGTGCATTAATAAGTCTCCTGTTCCAGAACTTCAAGCCCGTCTGCGTTAGCTTAGCGTGCACCTAGCTACCTCATTGTGTCTATGCTGTATGAACTAGACACAACATTATTTGGCGACGAGGAGTGGTGCCGCGCCCACGTTGCATAACTTGATTGTACTTTGCTCTGATTTGCTTGTGTCATGGCTTCGCCACAATCTCCAGATGTACTGTCCGATTTTTTTCGCTTGCAGAATCAGCAGACGCAGGCGTTATTGGAAGCCCTTGGACAGCTCGTCCAGGGTCAACGTGCGCTGCAAAACGATGCGGCAGCCGCCGCTTCTTCGCTACCGCTGCCACAAAACGCTGTTGCACCTACGTTTCGTAGTTTTGACGCAGCTCAAGAGTCGTGGACTGAATGGTCCCGACAATTTGCCTTCCATCTAGCAGCCTACAGAATTCAAGGTAATGAGCGGCAGCCGTTTTTGCTTTCTTGTGTCGGTGTGTCTACCTACCGTGTGATAGTGAAATTGTTTCCCCGACGCGACGTAGCAACTCTGTCCTACGAAGAAATTTTGTCTGCTTTAGATGCCTATTTCAAAGAAACAGTAAATGTAGTTGCCAAACGGTATACGTTCTTTCGTACAAAACGTACGGCCGGTCAGACTAATAGGGAGTGGGTTGCAACTTTGCAAGGACTTACTAGGGAGTGTGCCTTTGAATGTGACTGTGGACTTCCTTATTCAGACACTATGGTGCGTGATGCAATAGCACAGAACGTTTCTGATGTTCGCATAAGGGAACAGATTTTGAAACTAGTTAATCCCTCCCTTCAACAAGTGATAGACATATTGGATAGGCAAGACACACTTGACTCTGCTCAGGACTCATTTGAAACTTCGCCAGCAGTGTGTCACATTAACCGGCCCGCCGGGCCCGCTGCACGGGACGCTAAGCGGCCCTCGCGCCCATCGCAGCAGCGGCAGCCTACCTTGCAAACACGTGCGCCGCGTAAGCAAGCAACTGCAGTGAAATCATGCCCGCGGTGTGCAACTAGACATTCGCGTGAAAATTGCCCGTCACGCCAAGCTATTTGCTTTTACTGCCAAAAGAAAGGACATGTTCAAAGTGTTTGCCAGAAAAAGCTTCGATCAGACAATCACACAAATTCCAGGCCTTTTGCTTCGCGCCGGAATCGAACCCAGGACAATCGGGCTCGTGGACCTTCGCCCATGGACATTCATGTAGTTCATTCCCACCCGTCCAGTGACACTTTAGCTAACAGTGACTGTGTTCGTCCCACCAAAAGTGTGCGTCGCCGTCGCCGGAATTCCCGTAAAGTCGCACGTGCTTCTGTACCTGTATCAGTTCAAATTGCACGTGACAGTCGCTCTTGTCGTCAGCAGGACAATAAACTTTTTGTGGACTTAGACTTTGAAGGCAAAGTGATACCATTCCAGCTCGATACAGGAGCTGCAGTTTCATTGCTCAATCACGACACGTACAAACAACTGGGCCAACCGCCATTGCGTGCCGCAAATGTTAAGTTACATAGTTATTCAGGACAGCCGATCCCTGTGTTAGGACAGTGCAGCCTTCTTGCAACATACAAGGGACAAACAAAACTTGTTTCATTTTACGTTCTTCGTTCTTCTACTGCAGTGAACTTGTTTGGTTTAGATTTGTTTCAATTGTTTAATATGTCTATAGTAAATCAGGTCCTATTAGTGAATCAGACTGTGCCTTCCGCCAGTGTTTCTAGTCTTTGTGAAGAATTTGCAGACATTTTTGCACCGGGCCTTGGTTGCGCTAAGCACTATGAAGCGCATTTGGAACTGCAAGAAAACGCGCAACCGAAATTTTTCAGAGCGCGCAATGTTCCCCACGCATTGCGTGATGAGGTCGCCAGAACATTAGCCGATTTAGAATCTCAAGGTGTAATTGACCGTGTGCAGGCTTCTCTCTGGGCCTCACCCTTAGTAATTTTGCCAAAACCTTCCGGTAAACTGAGACTTTGTGTGGACTTCAAGGCAACTGTGAATCCTCAACTTGTGACTGCTACTTTTCCTTTGCCCCGCCCGGAAGATCTTTTTGACAAACTGTGCCCGGGAAAATATTTTTCCAAATTGGACCTAGCAGATGCGTACTTGCAAATACCTGTGGACGAAGAATCCCAGCGCGTCTTAGTGGTTAACACGCATCTTGGCTTGTATCGCTTCAAAAGACTACCGTTCGGGTGTGCATCCGCCCCTGCTTTCTTTCAGCAATATTTACAAACTGTTTGTGCGTCGGTCCCTACTGCTGCGAACTATCTGGACGATACTGTGATCTCAGGAAAGACAGAAGCCGAACATTTGCAAAATCTCCGAACATTATTTCAGGTCTTGCGTCAAAATGGTCTTCGCTTGAGGAAGGACAAATGTGTGTTTTTTGCTCGGGACTTACCCTACCTGGGGCATGTCATAAATGCCCAAGGTATACATCCAAGTCCAGAGCACCTCCGTGCCATACAGGATTTACCTGCACCGCAGAACTTGAAACAGCTACAGAGTGTGCTGGGTAAAATAAATTATTATGCAAAGTTTGTGCCGCGCGCTTCTTCCATTTCAGCTCCGCTTCATCGCTTACGCCGTAAAGGTGTTCCGTTCGTCTGGACGACGGAATGCGAACGCGCTTTTCGCCAGTTGAAATCGGCGTTACTTTCACATACTTGCCTTACGCCATTCGATCCCCGAAAACCCCTTTTGTTGATGGTCGATGCATCGGATTTCGGGATCGGTGCTGTGCTTGCGCACAAAGATGGCTCGCATGATCGCCCTATTGCCTTTGCGTCAAAATTGCTCTCATCTGCGCAAAGAAATTATTCGCAGATAGAGAAAGAAGCTTTAGCTCTCGTGTTTGGTGTTACCAAGTTCCATGACTTCTTGTATGGTCGTCACTTTACCATCATCACAGACCACAAACCGTTGACATCGCTTTTTCATCCGCACAAGCCTGTACCTCCACGTACAGCGCAGAAATTCATTCGCTGGTCCCTTTTTCTCTCGCAGTACCGCTACGATATCTTGTATCGGTCCACTGCTAAGCACGGAAACGCTGATGCGTTGTCCCGTTTGCCTGTTGCTGAGGATAAAGCATTCGATTCTTCCGAACTTGCTTGCATGTTCATTGATTCGGAAACCGATGACGTGGTCGAATCGTTTCCGATTGATTTTCGTCGTGTAGCTACAGCCACAGCTGCTGACCCTGTCCTTGCTACCGTTTTGCGTTTTGTTGCTAAGCAATGGCCCTTGTCAAAGTCACGGATCGAAGATCCTTTGGTTCGCCGTTTTTTTGCTCACAAGGAGAGACTTTTTGTACGACGTGGTGTTTTGTTGTTGCGTTCCGATCATGATCAGTCCAGAGTCGTGGTCCCACGTTCGTTACAGTCCTCTGTCTTAAAGCTTCTCCACCAAGGACATTGGGGTATAGTGCGTACGAAACAACTTGCTCGTCAGCACTGTACTTGGTTCGGAATCGATGCTGCGATTACGAATATGTGCTCCTCTTGCGTGGCGTGTGCCGAACAACAATCCGCACCGCCGCGGAAATTCTTTGCATGGCCGAAAGCCACTTCCCCTTGGCAACGCTTACATATCGATTTTGCTGGTCCATTCTGGAATGCTCGATGGTTGGTTGTGGTCGATGCTTTCAGTAATTTTCCTTTTGTTGTCCGGATGTCTTCCACGACGTCTTCTGCCACAATCCAAGCCTTGTCTGCTATCTTTTGCATTGAAGGTCTTCCGCAGACTATTGTTTCCGACAATGGCCCACAATTCATGTCCGCAGAATTTCAGTCATTCTGCAAGGCCAATGGTATTCAACATCTGACATCCGCGCCGTTTTCGCCTCAGTCAAACGGTGCCGCTGAACGATTGGTCCGGACTTTCAAGTCCCAGATGTTGAAATTGAAAGAGTCGCATTCTAGGGAGGACGCTTTGTTGCTCTTTTTGTCTTCATATCGCTCTCAGCCTCGCGATGGTCGCTCGCCGGCTGAGTTGCTTCATGGTCGTCCTCATCGCACTCTGATGACTTTGCTGCATCCGCCACATCAGGTTCCTGTGCAGCGGCAGACTCCTGCTTTTGCTCCTGGCGACGTTGTCTATTATCGCACCTATCGCGGTTCACGGCGTTGGCTCGCAGGGCGCATTCTTCGCTGCCTCGGCCGCGCGATGGTTTTGGGGGCCTCTGGTGAGGTGCGTCGGCATCTCAATCAGCTGCGCCTCTGTCGTCGCCTGGGTTCTGCCGCTCCCCGTCTGCTTTCAGCGACGGTGCCGTCAGGTCAGCGCCCTGGGGACCCATCTACTGGCTCGCCTCATCCCCAGGTGTTACCGACGCTGCCTTCCATTTTGCCTCATGGCGTCGCGCCGCCGCCGCAGCCGCCGCCGGCGCCGCCCGCAGTGGATGCTTCGCTGCAGCCGCCACGCGCCTCCCTGGGTCACGCGCCGCCGCTCGCTTCCTGGGACCAGCCGTCCTCCGCCATGGACCTCTTGCCCGCTCCGGACCAGATGTCGTCTTCGCCCGTCGGGTGCTCCGACCACATGGAGGTCGACCCTTCGGCCCCTCCTGTCTCATTACGTGCGCATGCACCGCATGTTGACGTGCACCCTGGACTAGGTTTGCAGGCGTTTCCTAGCTCCCCTCGGACCGAATGGCCGGGTGCGGGTGGCACGGCCTCGCCTGTTGTTAGGCTCCCCACCTCATCGCATACGTCAACATGGGGTCCTCCCCACGGCGGGCGGAAGCCTTATCTCACGACCGTTCGCCGATTTGCGGGGGAGGAATGTGGTGTCACCGCTAGACACCACACTTGCTAGGTGGTAACTTAAATCGGCCGCGGTCCTGTAGTACATGTCGGACCCGCGTGTCGCCACTGTGTAATCGCAATCCTAGCGCCACCACATGGCAGGTCACAAGACACGGACTAGACCTCGCCCCAGTTGTACGGACTACATTGCTTGCGACTAGACCTACCAAGTCTTCCTCTCATTTGCCGAGAGACAGATAGAATAGCCTTCAGCTTAGTCCATAGCTACGACCTAGCAAGGCGCCATTTGTATCAGTGCTTATAGCTTACTAATATTCAAGAGAGATGTATTCCAACAAGAGAATAAAGATAAGTATTAAACGCATCTACGTACTTTTCCTCTTATTCATTAATAAGTCTCCTGTTCCAGAACTTCAAGCCCGTCTGCGTTAGCTTAGCGTGCACCTAGCTACCTCATTGTGTCTATGCTGTATGAACTAGACACAACACATTTACTGTGCGTTTAAGTCATATTTAGGCAAATTGCAGTGGTAGTGTCATATTTGGCTTCCTTGTGACAGGTTTGTAAGTTGCGTTATTAGGAAACAGTGTGGCACAACGCCAGAAATAGTATTATAGGCGCATGCGATTTATATGTATTAATCAGTGAGTCGTTGGACTCGGGAGGTGACAGTCTGAATTTTGAGTTGGTTATCGTTAGAGGAGTGGTATAACGTGGAATACTCTCTTGGCTCGCATTTACGCCGTTCTAGCTGAGTACCCGGCGTTTCTGGGTATTTATTTGCTCCATTCTTTTAGTAGACCTTCTCCTTCTCACCCCGTCTCTCTCCATCTCCTTCTTCATCTCCTATCTGTCAATCTAGTCCTCTACCTTTCCTCTGACCCTTTCCTCTTTCCCCTTTGCCTGTTCACCTACTTCTGCCCCCTCTGCTTGCCTGTCTCTTCCTCCCCCTGTTCCTGCCCATCGCTGTCTGTCCACCTCCTCCTCCCCAAATTCTGTCTCCACGCTATCACGCTCATCCCAATAGAAGGCTGCTACTTCTTACCCCCACAATATTTCTTTTTACGCATCACAATATTTGACCTGATATCTCCTAAACTATGTGTCCTACAATGATACATTTTTGTTGGTGTATTTAGGAACAGATGTGGATACTGCCTGAGAAAAGTATTGCGAATAGAGTAAGTTGCAATGAAGTAATAAATTTAAACGTATTGCATTATGCCGTAGTTTTGCCACGCATCTCAGCATATCTCCTGAACTAAGTGTCGTAAAATGATGTATTTTTTTGTACATTCAGTTATATCTTCGTCTCCTTATTTCGTTCTGGCCATCTTAGGACCACGTTAATTCGCTTCAGTTTCGTTTCTTCTGCTCTTTCTTCTTTCCCAATATTCTTTCATTCTCATACTTAGCAACCTTCTTCGTTTTTCTGTCCAAGATGATTTTTTTCTGGGTTTCGTTCTGTCCTCGAAAGCTTTGAAGGCCTGAATTTTTTATTTAAAAATCACAGTGTTGTATATCTCTAGTTCCTGTATCCTCATTTCTTCCAGATCTCTTTGTATGTCTGGGATCCATCGTACTTTGGTCTTCTTGTTCATCAGAAATTGTGTGATTCGCCATGTTAACCTCCCCTGGTCCATTCTGATGATGCGTGCGAAGAACATGCTCCTTCTTTTCCTGATGACGTCATAAATTGTGTCTGTGTTGGTATACAGTTCCTGGTTGGCTCGATTTCTGAATTGACCGTCTTCTGTTCTTCGTGGTCCTAATATCCTTCTGAAAATCTCTCGTTCTATCAGTTCTAGGCTCATAATCACTCCGGTTCTTGCTAAGATAAGAGTTTCTGCTGCATATAGAGCTTCAGGGAGGATCGCTGTTTGGTAATGTTTCAGTTTTGCACTTATCGAAATATTCTCCTTATTGTAGGTGTTGATAGTTAGTTTATATGCTAAGTTCATTTTGTTTATCCGTGCTACCATTGCTTCATTTTCGGTCAGTCCAGTGTCTATCCATTCTCCAAGGTATTTGAATCTCACCACGTTCTGAGTTTTCTCTCCTTCTGTTGTCATCCATCTAGGAGCTGTCGTGATGTTTGTCATGTATTGTGTCATCTCGATACAGATCTGTAGGCCTGCTTTAGCTGCCTGTCTCTGCAGCTCTGTGGTTTGGTTAACTGCCGCTTCTAGTGAGTCGGACAGGATCACAATGTCAGTTGCGAGTGCTAGACAATCTACCCGTACTCCTTTATTCTTACACCCCAGTCGTATTCGACCCAGTCCTTTCATTCCTTGTCGCCTCTCTCTGATCACCTTATGGGGGACACAATTAAAGAGCAAAGGGGAGAGTCAGTCTCGCTGTCTCAACCCGGTTTTAATCTTAAAGGTCTCCGACAACTTTCCTCTGAACTTGACCTTGGATGTTGTGTTGCTTAGGGTCTGTTTCACCAGTTCACTGGATTTTCTATCCAAACTCATCTCCCCTAAAATTTGGAACAGTGTGTGTCTGTCTACAGAATCATAGGCTTTCTTGAAGTCTATGAATGTAAGCACGAACTTTTTGCTACTCTGTTTTTGATAAGCGATTATCAGTTTTAGATTCAGGATCTGTTCTCACATGATCTCTCCTTTCTAAAGCCTTCTTGGTACTCATCAATTTGTGGATTTAGTTCATCTTCCACTCTATTTAGCAATGTGTTTGAGAATACCTTTTAGGTCACAGGTATTAAAGAAATTCTCCTGTAGTTCCCAGGTTCCGTCTCATCGACTTTCTTGTGTATAGGATGTGCCGATGTTCAACCTTCTGGAAGCTGCTCTTCTTCCCAGATTTTTCGTATAATTTGTGTTAGTTCTATGATCACATTCTCGTTCGCGACGATCCCGTCTTCCCTAGGTGCTTTGTTATTTTTCAAGGTTCTTATAATGCTCTTAACCTCTTCCATAGTTGATGGTTCCGAGTCTGGGTTTGGTTCTTTCTCATTGTAACTGAATGTCTCGGATGGCACTTCACAATTCAGGAGGTCTTCAAAGTATTCCGCTAAATCTTTTTCCCACGTCTACATACACTGTCTTTCCTTCTTTATTCTTAAAGCTGAGGTTTCGAGGATCATATCTACTTAAGTTGGTGTTGAGTATTCTATAGAAGTCTCGCGTGGTGTTCTTCCGTAAGTCTTCTTCTATTTGAGTTAAACGTTCTTGCAAATATTTCCTGTTGAGATTCCTGAGTTTTCTTATTTCTTGGAAGTTCTTTAGAATTTCTGGTGTTTTATGAGAGCACCAATCAGCGCAGTCTTTCTAACGCTTTTCGATTGCTTTATCTGCTTCTACCGACCACCATGCATGTTTCTTCCTCTTCTCCAGGTGAACTGTTTCCTCTGCACTGTCTATCAGTACATCTTTCAACTCTTCCCAACCTTGATAGTTCTTCTGACTCAAGTTCGCTTTAAAATCTTTTCTAGTTCTAAGATTCTCTGTATCATACTTCACAATACGGGTAGTGATTTTAGTCTGATGGGCTCTTTGTAGAATTTTGATTTTGATTTTGGATAGAAAGTGATCTGAGTCTAAATTTGCACCCCTGAGGACTTTGACATTTTGAGTTTCCTTCTCTGCGTGTCTTGATATTGCTACATGTTCAAGCTGAAACTCTCCTAGTAATTGATTGGGAGATACCCAAGTTTTCTGTTTTCTTGGAAGGCGTTTAAACGTCATTGATTTCATTATCAGGCCAAAGGTCTTACAAATTTCCGCTAGTCGTTCGTCATTCCGATGAGACCTGTTGGGGGCTGGATTTTTCCCAGTTATGTTTCTGAACTTCCTCTCTTTTCCCCAGCTGAGCACTGAAGTCTCCAACAGTATGACAACATTCTTAGTTGGAATCTTGGACAGTGTTACCTCCGGGTCTTCCCAAAATTCTTCTATTTTCTCTGGGTCGGTTCTATTAGTCTCATTTGTGGGAGCATGTACATTGACCAAAGTATAAATCGTATTTGTTCCACTAAACGTAAGTGTGGGAAGTCTAGTGTTTCTGGAGCTGAGGTCCATGATGGCTCCCAGGATTTTTTATTGATTATAAAACCTGTGTACAGTTGAGGTACATTCTTCATTACTCTCTTGCCAGGTTCTCCCGTCAGAACGTGATATCCTTCCGATTCAAATGCTGCTTCATCTGTATATCTTGTTTCTTGTAGTGCAGTTACAAAGATTTTTTGCTTGGCCAGAGTATCAGTAAGCTGTTTCAGTTTTCCAGTTTTGAGGAGTGAGTTAACACTGAAGGTAGCAAAGTATGATACTTTCTTACTTTTCAATCCCATGCATGCTGGTGTGAGCTGCCCAGAATCCGTTGGCTCACTAACGTTGTCAGTGACAACGGTGGATTGGTTACCACCTGGGGTTGTGCTTTCTATAAGCGAACTTTCAAGCATGCTGAATCGAATGATTTATGTTGGGGTCAACACCTAAGCATTGACACCGTTACAACTGGGGTAGTTAGCCACAGAGGTGCCTTGAGATGTGACCTGGTTTCTCTTTTATGGCTTATTTGGGTGCCAACCCTCCTCCCTTATCCGGACTTGGGACCGGCAGCAGCACTTTCGGGTTACTCAGTCCACCCATTAGAACTACAGGTGGAGTTACTTTCAGTTATATATATGAACACTGTTTGAAAAATTTGTCTTGAATACAGTTAGTAGTAAAGAAGTGGTAAATTAAAACGTTATGTTTTATAAGGCAGTTTTACTCCGTGAGCAGCGAAAATCTAGTAAGTGATAAACTGTTTTCCTTTCTTCATTTTGTGGGGTTGTCAGCGAGAAACAGCTTCGAAAATATTTGAAATAATGTTTAAAGTTTGTTGCAAGTCCGTAAGTGCTCTTGTTCTGAAATAGTGAATCACTGAACTATGGGTACTCGTGCGTCGTGGGCTACACTACTTTTCCTCCCTTAACCCACCTCTTGATGGGTGGGTGGTTCTTTCCCTCACAGTGAGTGTTTCTGGACAGTAAGTGATATATGTGACAAGTTTGGTTGAATTAAGTCCAGTAGTTTAGGAGGAGGTGTTGGAACATTCTCAGATATACACACATACATATATTATACGTACATCTATTTCTGTAATTTGTTTGGTTTATAGAGTTTACTATTTTTCGTGGTTTGACAAATTTTTATTTTCATTCAGCTTTTATATCAGCTACCCTTTCTGACGCCATAGTCGTCCACTAATCTAAGGGAGGAAAGTCACGTGCACTATCTGCCTGTGAACTGTATAAACTTAGTTCTGCGCTATCGTATTTTAACTGTTTGTAGACTGTATTTCCTGAAGCGGAAACCGGGGACCAACCCAGCAGCCCGGAAGCCCGGCATTTGGTAAACGAGGGTGAAAACTATCTAAATCACTCACTTATGCTCGACAGTGTATCAGATCAAAGCTCGTTAATCATCAGGGCGGGTTTGATTCCGGACTGGCACACCTCCCTCTGTCAAGCAGCAGGTTAAGCTATACAGACATGTCAGTGACATGGAACAGTAATCGACACACAATAAAAGATTAATGTAGACGATGCGCAAGCAGAGCAAACTTAATGAAAAGAAGAATATTGATGAGTAATACAACTAAAAGGATTGAAGGAAATAAAGTTCTGGTTTACACGTGGCTCAAATAGTAAAGTGAACACTCGCATGATAATGATAGGAAACAGTAACTGTTATATACGATTCGACTTTTGATGGCGATTAATCCGTGACACTTACTGTAGTGAAAATAGTATTGTAACAATTTACGACCGATAACATACGACGAGGGTGTGAGTCTCTCCACGAGAGAATTCGGATAACTCAGAACAATGTCTCACAGACTGTTTTTAGGGAATTTTTTGACTCCGAGTTTCCTTCCCTCGCTGCGTAAACATTAATGACGACAAATTGTTTAATAACATGTATTAGAATTGACTAAATCTGGGTCGAACACGAATAAATTACATTACTTAGAGCCTTCGGGCTACAGAATGGGGTATGAAAGGAGTCTCTAAATATGAATTCTTAACCTGACACTTTTATACCTCTTTACAGATTCGGTTTTAAGAAACATTGACTGTTTATGCAGTTTCGCTCAATAATGCAACCAAATTTTGTTTTTAATTTCCCCACAATATCACTTGCCGACGGCTTCTAGTCCGCGTCCTACGCACCTTTGACAATTCAAGCAGGGAACTTCACCACACATTTGTCAAATACTACTGAAACCTGTTGTGATTTGGTTTTTTACAAATTGTATCCAAAGGAATTTCGAAGTAATATTAAAACTTGGCTTCCACAACAGAAGAAAAACAAATAAAATGAAAAAAGTGAAAGTGGCATAGAAATCCGACTGAAAAGATGAGAACATGTACATAAACGTCCTTCCGGGCTTTGTAAATTCTCGGAATTAATTTTCAGTTTCACATGTACACTAAAACATAATCTGGGACTAGGTACTTAATGAATAAAATTAATTACTCATAAATAACTCAGTTTTTTGTGTTCCCTTTGCCAGCATATTTCTAACAAAGTTTCTGTCACTTCGGTAAAGAAATATATTCCTCTCGTTAATGGAAATGGTCTGTTACTTATAAACGTGTATTTTTGACATTAATCATTGACAGTTTTGAAATCATTACGAAGTCGAGAATTAGGAGGTACGTACACCTCGTAAGTACCTGGCCATCGGCTCGAAAACGCAGCTGTTTCCAATAATCAATTACGGTGTAGCATGTAGAGCTTCATCGTTCGCTTTGAGAGATTAGCTAAATTCCCACACAGCTGCTACTCTCGTTTCAGATAGGGTAATTTATGATATCCTCATGAATTACGACCCGTGATTCGGTTTCTTAGTGTAAGAAATCACGACGTAGTTGGTGACAAAACATGAGTTTGTTACTGCTGTAGCCTCAATCAGTTCCACGGAAGCCTAACTTTTCCAGACGAACACACACTATGTGTCAGAATTTTATGGCAAGTAAAATTCGATATACTTTGAAAACTAAATATATTACGTATGGACGATTAAGCCAGATTCGTCGGTCGTGCATGATTTCGTTTCTTGGATTTCAGTAGAATATTTGTTCCTGGATGCAAGACCATTTTGTACCTTGGAAAAGTTTGTACGTTTCTAAAAACCTTACATTTCCAGAGTAATTATTTTAAATTGCAAAAAAAGAGCACACAGAAAGTGAATTCTGTTACTTGAGAGTGAAGAAAGAAAAAAATTACCAACTCCTATTACAACAAATGTCTGACATGTGTTCCAAGAAGAAACACTCTCCCCTTCGCAATTTCGAACTTACGTGTTTTCGGTCCGAAAGCAAATGCTCTTAGTGGGTTTCCTGGAGGAAAAGCGTGTGACAAACATTTGAGAAACCCAAGGAACATTCGGATATGCTGGAAGGGCGAAACCTGGATTTGTCTTTAATCTAAAAAAAAAAAATGAAAGCACACGCACAGTCGCTAGGACTGTCCACTCGTATCATATCTTAAAACTGAAAACTTTGGATTCATTCCGTATATCTCCGATCTCACACTGCCACGTCTTCCTATAATGCATGAAATGACTTCCCCGTCGACGCTTTGAAGGAATTAATTTGTGAGAAACTATAGATCTCACTGTTTTACACTAGAGGGGGAGAAATTTTATGTAGTGGTTTGAAGATAGTTTGCTACATGCTACGAAAGTTGGTTGGCGAGTGATGGTCATAGTAGAGAAAAATGAGCAGCAAGTACGCCGTACAAGTCTCGCTTTAAGGTTCCGTTTTTCATATTTGTGAGCCACCTGATTCTTATGTCTGAGACGTAGCATACAGGGTGGAAGAGTTTGGTCATTCCTGGTTGTCCCAAAAATGTCAGTGACTTTGTAGGAATGTCGTATAAACCAGGTGACGTGCTACGTGAATTCTTTTCGCAGTGTAATCTCTTCCATCTTACCATCATTATCTACTTCGTCTTCGCTTTTCGTTCTACTGCATCCAAATTTTCGATAATTCGATAATTATTTTAAACATAAAATTACAATTTATTATGGCGCTTTATGTACACTGGGATTCATGAGGATAATAAAGCTTTGTCGTGTACATACAAACATTATGGTTGATGGTAGTTTCAGTATTACTCGTCAACATCATGGTTATCTTACGTTACATCAAAGTAGTTCATCCGGTCTTTATTATTATTAGCTAATACGTCCAGTATACATGCACTGTGCAAAACATACGAATTTATATATCTGTCCAGTTGTACATAATATTCTTACCATATACTTCTTACGTTATCCTTTGTCACGTAGAATTACTGAAATTTATCAAAATTATTATACTGGACTACGTGGCATGTTTAACATTAAGGGTGTGTGTATATTATATTGTGTTGTATAGTACGAGGCCGTGAAATTCATAATGTTATCAAGTCGTCTCCAATGCATCAAATGCTTATTTATTATTATTTGGTGGGTGAGATATTTTACTTTGTATCGATTAGTAACGACATCCGACTGTGTCGTATTCATCCATTTCCGAAGTTTCACAGTAAGTTTCAACTTACTGTGCCTTTGTCATATACGTTTTCATCAGGTTTCAACCCACCTTTTGAAAATATATTTGTTTGACGCCACAACAGCACTGGCATATGATTACTGACGTGCATTTATTTTACCTTGCTGTTTGTTTTGTGTTGGCCGCGCGCGTCGTTTGAGCGTATATCAAGTGTCAGAAAGAAATGGATGGCAATTTTTTTTGACGGATGTGTATTTATGTACGTGTCACAAATGTGTGAGCATACAGGAGAGAGACAGAAGAGGAGGGGGGGGGGGAGGAAGAGGGAGGATGAGGATGTTAAGGCGGAAAGGATAAAACAGAAGCGAGAGAATGCATTAGGAAACGTAGCTGTTTCACAGAGAAGCATCTGGCAAGTGAATTTGGCGAAGTGTTAGGTTGTTTCTCATATGCTTGGTAACGAAATAACATTTTACCTATTGACATATTCAAGGGGCTATTTTTCACATATAAATTACGAAATTGAGCTCTTCACGTCTGATTGGTCTAACGTGGATGTCTCATCGAATTTACACTACAGTTTCACTGTAGATTCAGTTAAGCTCCACTATTATGTATCTGTTTGTATTTTATAGTGCTTTCTCAAATCTACAATGTATGTTATTTCCCTGGTTCACTCTGAGTAATTTGTTGCTTATCGAATTATTTCAGTGCAGGAGCCATTTTGGGCACATCATTTTTTTTTTTGTGTCGTGATGTATCGGTTGGTCCTATTTGATGCTGCGCTAATGAGTTTCTGTGTTGATTTACTTAATTTGTAATAGTGTTTTGTGCTTTACTCAATTGGTTGCATTTTAAGTTCTTTGTTGGTGGTCTAAGGCCCTTACACGGAACAGTAGCAGTTAATTTTTATTTGATGAATGTACTATATAGAATAATACACTTTTTTTTAGCATTTAGGGACAGGTTTACTTGAAAATTGCAGAGGCCACGAATTTCAATTTCTGATAATTTGTGTTATTTTCTTCCTCTGATGCGCTGTGACGCTTAGAACCTGTTATCCGACAGGATTTCTCCTTCACTGTTAAATGAAAGGTTCGACAACACATAATGAAATTTCGGTGATGATATTTATCCCCTTAATCAACCAGAGCTCCACCGCCAACAGATCTGTGGTAACGTATTACTTCCTGTTATCGTGATGCGTCGTTATCACCGGAATTATAGTGTCTGACTGGCCCCTAAAGAAGCCAGCTAGAGAGGTACATCGACGAAATCATTTAGATCCAAGTTGATACCATTATCAAATATGAAACGCATACATGCCTGCGAGAAATTCATGCGAGTCATCAAAAACGTTAATACTAGTGTCTGTCTTATAGGTCTTCGGTCGGTTGCAGCTGTAACACTTATATCGATTAGTGACAGGTGTATATTATGTAACTGTGTATCTGTAATTACGAAGTATGTATTCTTTGCTGATCAAGGTCATTGGTTTGTGACAGTAAATTAGAGTTTGCGGCGGGGCGGGGTCGTTCGTTCGTTCTCTCGTCTCCTTACTCTCTGTCTCAGCCACTTTCATCGAACTGTTCACCTATCTCTATATTCCTACCTTCCGACGTCCCTTCACTCTGCAGTAGTAGATACACGCTAGGTAGTGAAAAGCAGCGTTGATGAAACCACTACCTCATACCTACCACACAGAGGCCGCGTATCTCAAGTTGCAAATCAGTTCTTGTAAATTCATTTTCACAAATTCCGGGTGGTAGGAGAATACCGTTTAATTGCAGTAAGCATTTGAAAATTCTATTAACGTCTTTTTATTCATAAGGAAGCACATGAAATGGCTATCAAGTCCGTATTTAATAAGGCAAATGCTCTATCATTCCAAGTTCACTGTCTATACAACATATTTCACGCGTAAAAGCAGCCAGAATTCCTGCAAGTCCGACCCGATAAATTTTTTGCGATCTAACAGTCACTGACCCACCACTATTAGCGAGTCGAACATTCGGTCGTTTCATTGGTCTTCTATGTCAGAAGTGCTCGCCAAAGTATTCCATAAAGAACACGGAATATGCAACGCAGAATTGTCTCTACGATCAAAAGATCATCTACACCTACATCTACGTGATTACTCTGCTATTCACAACACATTGTCTGGCAGAGGGTTCAATGAACCACCTTCAATCTGTCTCTCTACCGTTCCACTCTCGAACTGCGGGCGGGGAAAGTGAACACTTAAATTTTTCTGTGCGAGCCCTGATTTCTTTTTATTTTGTTGTGATGATCATATCTCCCTATGTAGGTGGGTGCCAACAGAATGTTTTCGCAATCGGAGGAGAAAACTGGTGATTGAAACTTCATGATAAGATCCCGTCGCAACGAAAAACGCCTTTGTTTTAGTGACTGCCGCTCCAATTCACGTGTCATGTCTGCGACTCTATCTCCCCTATTTCACGATAATAAAAAACGAGCTGCCCTTCTTTGTACTTTTTCGATGTCATCCGCCAGTCCCACCTGATGCAGATCCCACACCGCACAGCAATACTCCAGAATAGGGCGGCCAAGCGTGGTGCAAGCAGTCTCTTTATTAGACCTGTTGCACCTTCTAGGTGTTCTGCCAATGAATCGCAGTCTTTGGTTTGCTCTACCCACAATATTATCTATGTGATCGTTCCAGTCTAGGTTATTTGTAATTGTAATCCCTAAGTATTTAGTTGAATTTACAGCCTCAGATTTGTGTGACTTCTCGCGTAATCGAAATTTAGCTGATTTCTTTTAGTACTCATGTGAATAACTTCACACTTATCCTTATTCAGGGTCAATTGCCACTTTTCGGACCATACAGGTATCTAATCTAAATCAATTTGCAATTCGTTTTGATCATCTGATGGTTTTACAAGACGGTAAATGACAGCATGTTCTGCAAACAATCTAAGACGGCTACTCAGATTGTATCCTATGTCGTTAACATAGATCAGGAAAAGTAGAGGGCCTATAACACTTCCTTGGGGAACGCCGGGTATTACTTCTGTTTGACTCGATGACTTTCCGTCTATTACTACGAACTGTGACCTTTCTGGCAGGAAATCACGAATCCAGTCGAACAGCTCCGTAGGCACGCAGTTTGGTTAGAAAGCGCTAGTGAGGAACGGTGTCGAAAGCCTTCTGTAAATCTAAAAATATGGAATGAATTTGACGTCCCCTGCCTGTAGCATTTATTACTTCATGAGTATAAAGAGCTAGTTCTGTTTCACAAGGACGATATTTTTTGAAACCGTTCTTACTATGTGTCAATAAATCTTTTTCTTCGAGGTACTTCATACTATTCGAATACAGTATATGTTCCAAAATTCTACTGCAAATCACGTTAGTGATATAGGCCTGTAATTCAGCGGATTACTCCTACTTTCGTTTTTGGGTATTGGTGTGACTTGAACAATTTTCCAGTCTTTAGGTACGGATCTTTCTGTGAGACAGTGATTGTATATAATTGCTAAATATGGAGCTATTTTATCAGCATACTCTGAGAGGAACCCGACTGGTATACAATCTGGACCGGAGGCCTTGCCTTTATTAAGTGATTTAAGCTGCTTCGTTACACTGAGGATATCTACTTCTATGTTTCTCATCTTGGCAGTTGTTCTTGTTTGGAAATCAGGAATATTTACTTCGTCTTCTTATAATACTTCAACAAATTAATTCAGAAGTAGCACACTTTCCTCAAAATGTCCGTAACTTGGTTCAAATGGTCTGAGCACTATGCGACTTAACTTCTGAGGTCATCAGTCGCCTAGAACTTCGAACTAATTAAAACTAACTAACCTAAGGACATCACACACATCCATGCCCGAGGCAGGATTCGAACCTGCGACCTTAGCGGTCGCTCGGCTCCAGACTGTAGCGCCTAGAACTGCACGGCCACTCCGGCCGGCTGTCCGCAACTCTAACCGCTTTAGTCACGACACGTTCTATCTGAAATGATCTCACAAGCTCTTCATTTTACATTCTGTTTTCGCGGAGACATCTAGCATAGTGTTACTCGGAAACAGGTTAGCGATCGACTCTCTCTCTCGATACTCCTGTCCTCTGCCTATCTATCTGCACGCGGGAACCGCTTATTTCTGATTGGCTATTGATCTGAATGACCAATTAGAATTATCCTTCAAGATTATTCTCGCGGCAAAACTTGCCTTAGCCAACCACTAATCAGATAGTCATTTACGTCACTAAAATTTCAATTTCTTATAAATTGTTTAATAAAATAGAACGAAATGCAAAATATTTTTTAAATTAATATAGAAACTTTTTCGACTTCAGACTTTTATTCTGGCTGCTCTCTTACAGAAGCAAGCACACATCGACATACGTCATCAGCATCGTAGTTGCAACACGATTTTGCCGCGGTTCAATTTTATAAGGTTTTACATAAAATGAGATTAAGTTTTAACGTATGTCCCACATACTCTCTCTAATTCATTTCCATGTATTCACACAACAAAATAATTAGCAAATAATAATTTTGAATGATTTTTATAGTATGTAACGTAGAATAATTAAAGTTTTGAAAAGAAAATTCCAGTTAAATGATTTTATATACTGTGAGCTTTGTTATGACTTCAGATGATAATAAAAGACATTTCGTTGTTGTTCCTAACTGAGTTTTGAAACATAAGTGTCGGTATCATGACATTTGAGTAATTTTCTTAATCTCCGTAACTATAATAGATAAAAATCTGGAATTTTGACAGGATCTCTTCCTTAATAACAAATGATTGGGTACCAATTTTGAACAAAATCGGATGATAATTACTATGGTTTATTTAGATTCGTAGGGGATATGAATTTGCGTACCGACTGAATGTAACTTGAGATCGTTCTCACGGCTAGTAGCATCAGCTGCGCTGTGAGTCAGAGCGAAGAAGAAACGTAGCCATACTGAAGCCACCGTTCTACATGGCTGCGTGCCTTATTGCATCGAATGTTATCTCTTAATAACTTGCTACGTTATATGTTTTGTAATATAAATACAGACAAAGAAAAACTATTTGTTAAGATAATGAAGTTTTATAATATATCTATGCTTATAAAGAAAAACATTCTGTATTGGGAACTGGTTCATGCATAGGGCACTTGTATTGTAATATGTAAAAGATCTAGGGAATTCCCTCCGCAACGCAAGTGGCTTGGCGCGATGTAAAAGGTGGTTTTGGCTGTCGAACTGGGCGGCTCCTTGGTGGGAACGGTACACGGTCAGTGGCTAGCTGTTGTACGGTAACCATTGACGGTGCCAAGGGAGGCAATCAGAAGCCGCTTTGGCAAAGATTTTTGCCTCGTATGTGGATTTGGCTGTTGCATGGTGCTCTCGGCAATAAGGAATGGCTCTAACACATTAAAAATCCGTCGCCAAGAAGAAATTGAATAGAGCATTCAAACATCAAGAGCCGTGAGTACAGTTAGCAGCCACTTCGCTTGTCGCCACAACTTCGGCACTGCTCCACCAACTTTATGCATACAGATATGTATCAGAGCATGGACCAGTTAATTTGTGTGAGTGGTTTTAATAATAATCCAAGTGCTATAAATCTGTGTTTAGAACAATAACTTTTATCCTGATCATGAACCTATGCAGAATCCGCTCCTAAGCGTTTATAAAACCGAGTATCCTGTTTCAAATGCACTATTATTGCTTATTTATGTTTGTCAGATCTGCAAGGGCTATTAAAAGTGAAGCTAGTTAGAATTTTACTATAATACTCTCAACTTATTGCAAAGTATCGTTTTGCAAAAATCCAGTGCCATACCTTTTAATGTTACGGTGTAAAATACTGCTTCGCAGGTGATAAAAGAAGGAAAATAACTTACACTCATTTGAAACTTAATTTAGCTTTGATTAATATCATGAACGAATTTTTGAAGTTAATTGAGCTCAGTGTTGAATAATTTGCCGTGAAAAGTAAAAACATAAACTATTCCAAGTGAAGCTAAGAATTAAATTTAGTTGAATTGAATTTTGCTACTGAAATAGTCATAGAGTTTGAGAAGTGATACAATATCAGTTTATGAGTCCCCACCATATTCTTCTCATATTAGAAAGATAATTGGGATATTATTGCTTCTAAGAAATTCTGATACATTTCTACAAATGGGAGTATAAGCAGTGTAATTGTGGTATTATTGATTTTTATTTGTGGTATTTATATGTCAGTTAAATCAGATGCCACTCCTGGCCAATTTTAGTGCTGCACTTCTGGCAGGGACATTTCAGTACTGATCCAAGGAACAACATTTGAGTGCAGCTCTTATTAGTGTGAGTTTGGAACGGGTTTGCTTCTATGATTACTAGTATGTGCTTTATTGGTAACTACTGCTACCCACAGCTCAGTGTGCCCTGTGTCCGTTTGTATCCTGTGTGCTATTCAAAGGAAATTTAATGAAAGTTACTTCAATAACTGATATTCAATTTCCTTAAACTTATATTTCCAAATTAATATGCCTAAGTAGGCTGGCGACCTTTCGTTTTTTCATTCACATATGTATTTTACTACATTCATTTAACCCCAAAGCTTAAAGCTTGTTTAGATTTTCTGTTAAATTCAGCATATTCAAAATTACTGTCCGATATTTTTATCCGTTAGACAAATACGCTGTCAAAATTCCCCAAATCTTCTCAGAGGGTAACATTAATTTGTGTCACGATAGGCTAGTGTTATACTTACCTTGTCCCGTGACACGACTTGAGGTTAGACTGTTAGGGAAGAGTGGCGTATAACGAAGCTAGTGTTATATACGATATTATTTTTGCAACACCCTCACAGATAAAATGCCTTTTGTGGGGAATAACGTTTATGTAATTTCTAATGACTCTGCCAGAGATTCCTCCCCGAAATTAACGCAGTTGCTGCAAAATAGAAATCTGTAAAAGCTTAGTCATTTTTAATAATTTTCTTTGATATTTGAGCACCTTATCAAACACTTTGCAGCGTGGTGGATCAGTAGTCTTGATTTAATTTAAACTGCACATAATTTTTGCAAATGTTCTTACCACCTGGTCGATAGATAAATATTGAGGGGGTGAGATTTACTAATCGCAAATATATCAAAAGAAAACATTTATTTCAAATAAAAAGCAGCGACATGCAGGTGAATCACTTCCATCAAGAAATGCATATGGTCAGTGGATTCACGCGTAAAAACTACTACTAGGAACTTACGATATTGCAGTGTCTATATTATTCAGAATTACAATGCAATGTTCTTTCGGACATGTAAGCATGCCGGACGGAACATTAGATCATAGTCCAGAATAACACAGGCTCTGCAATATCGAATTTATGCTCCGATAGCAGACGAGGGACTTTCAAGTGAAATGTCTCCCCAATAAAAGTATATACATATATCAAAAAAAGTTTCGCATCACCACTTCTCCCAGAACTTCTGAAGACAGACGTTGACTGTGGATATTGTATCATAGACACAGCCCGTTTGACTGTTCAGAGATGTCACTAAACTCGCCCAAAGATGTAACAACCGTGCATGAGCAGCGCCTTTTAGACTGAAGGCGTCCGACAGCCGATCAGTTCCAGTCATACCACCAGGAAGGAGGTACACGACTTGGTTGTCTGTAGTTCAACCATGCCTAGAGGGTCAATACCGCGGTTCGATCGCGTCCGCGTTGTTACTTTGTGCCAGGAAGAGCTCTCAACACGGGAAGTGTCCAGGCGTCTCGGAGTGAACCAAAGCGAAGTTGTTCGGACATGGCGGAGATACCGAGAGAGACAGGTACTGTCGATTACATGCTTCGCTCAGGCCGCTCAAGTGCTACTACTGCAGTGGATGACCCCTACCTATGGATTATGGCTCGGAGGAACCCTGAAAACAACGCCACTATGTTGAATAATGCTTCTCGTGCAGCCACAAGACGTCCTTTTGCATGATGCCCAACTTCACTCCCAACGTACATGTCGAGGTCCATCTTTGCAACCACGACACCATGTAGCGTGGTACAGATGGGCACAACAACATGCCGAATGGATCATTAAGGATTGGCATCACGTTCTCTTCACCCATGAGTGTCGCATATGCCTTCAACCAGATAATCGTCGGAAACGTGTCTGGCAGCAACCCGGTCAGGCTGAACGCCTTAGACACACTGTCCAGCGAGTGCAGCAATGTGGAGGTTCCCTGCAGTTTTGGGGTGGTGTTATGTGGGGTCGACGTACGCCTATGGTGGTTATGGAAGGTGCCGTAACGGCTGTACGATACGTGAATGCCATCCTCTGACCGATAGTGCAACCATATCTACAACATATTCGCCAGGCATTCGTCTCCATGGACGACAATTGGCACCCCCATCACGCACATCTTGTGAATGACTTCCTTCAGGATAAAGAAATCGCTCGACTAGAGGGGCCAGCATGTTCTCCAGACATGAACCCTATTGAACATGCCTGGGATAGATTGAAAAGAGCTGTTAATGGACGACATGACCCACGAACCACTCTGAGGGATCTACGCCGAATTGCCGTTGAGAAGTGGGACAATCTGGACCAACAGTGCCTTGATAAACTTGTGGATAGTATACAGGCATGCATCAATGCAAGAGGACGTGTTACTGGGTATTAGAGGTATTGGTGTGCACAGCAGTCTGGACCACCACCTCTGAAGGTCTCGCTGTATGGTGGTACAACATGCAATGTGTCGTTTTCATGAGCAATAAAAAGGGCGGAAATGATGTTTATGTTGATCTCTATTCCAATTTTCTGTACAGGTTCCGGAACTCTCAGAAAAGAGGTGATGCAAAACTTTTTTTGATGTGTGTACATAATAGATGTACGAGTACAGACTGCAGACACATGGTTGACGACATATACAGCTGATAGGTTTCCACAGTCACAATTGCGAATACGTTTAATGTACATTTGGGACTGATCTGTGTTGCGCGGGAGCCAATAATGTTTCGCAAACGATTTGAGACATTGATATAAGCTTACTGGCAAGTGATGACATACAAAGGGGCGAGTGTTTATCTGTATGTTAAATAAGTGTAATTTTTCAATGAAAACGCATTGCCCTATGCGTCGGTCCGGCCGCACTGTTACTGTGTTTACATGATAGTGTAACTAAACTGGGCCTCCAGACATGGGTGTCACATTGAGCATTTGTGTTCGCTATTTTAATAAAACGTTTTTGTGTGAACATAATTATGTGCATCTTTAATTGGTTATAAACTGGTTCTTAGTGTACAATCACATTCCGAAAAGGTTCTATTCTCTTCTTGTTTAAACGATTTGATATCGCCTGCAGCTGTTATTTCTTTTTTACTTGAGTTCTGTTGTACAATTCGGTCTTTGACCAATTTCAACTGGTCTAAGACTCAAATTGCACAATAGTACACAAATAAAAAAAAATTGCTGCTGCCGGCGCTATTAAGTCATTCAAACAAGTTGTCGCAGTGCGGGCGCAAGGATGTTAACGAACTTCTCTTTGTCAGGAAAGCATCTCCTGGTATCGGCATCTTGCATTTTATATTATTTGTACTTCGGCCATCCTCAGTAATTTTGCTGCTCAAATAACAAAACTCGTGTACTATCCTCAGTATCGCCTGATATAATGAATTATATTCACTTACATTTGTTTTACTTTTATTGATATTCATCTTGTAATCTCTTTTCAAAGCGCTGTTCCCTCCGTTCAACTGCTCTTCCCAGTTTTTGCCGTCTTTGAGAGGATTACAGAGCCATCGACAAATCTCAGAGTTGATATTGTTTCTCCCTGAACTGTGCTTCCCTTTCCAAATTTATTCTTGGTTTTCTTCAGTGTTTGCTCAATGTAGGGATTGAGCAACATTAAGGAGAAGCTACAAAAGCGTCTCTCTTTCGTCTTAGATCCTACTTCACTTTCATTACCCTCGACTCTTACAGCTACAGTACCTTCTCTTTACAACTACGTAGATAACTTTTCGGTCCCTATATTTTATTCCTGCCAGCTTGAGAATTTGAAATAGTGTAATTCAGTGAACATTGTCAAAAGCTTTCTCTAAATCCCCAAATACTTTGAACATAAGTTTGCCTTTCTTCACCCTATCTTATAAGGCAAGTCATAGGGTCGGTATTTTCTCGTATGTTCATACATATCACTCGAATTTATGGTGATCTTTCCGAGGTCGGCCTCTAGCAGTTTTTCCATTATTCTGTAAATAATTATCGTCAGTATTTTGAAACCAAGATTAAATAAACTTACAGCTCGGTAATATGAATATCTGTCAGCACCTGTCTTCTTTGAAACTGGAGCTGGTAGTCCACTTGTGTCATATACTGAGTGGTTGTAATTAAAGTGCAACTACTCTTAGACGTCCAGTATGGACTGTACTTACAATATGTCAGTGAAACTTGGTAGACGTTCTAAGAGCCCTAATGTGGAACCGATCTAGGCGAAAAAATTATTTCCAATTTTGGCCACCAGTTGCAAATCATGTGCTGTGAGTGCAAGAAAGACGTACAGAAATATTTCCATATCTAATGGGTTAGGAACGGGATGCGAGCGGAAAAGTTCAAACAAGTGAGAAAGGCATGATATCGATTTTATTATTAACCACCGCTTAAACAGTTTATTCAATATGAGCACAGGAGATTTCGACTAGAAGCTCTACAGCGCTAGCATTGCACCTGGTGCCCAAAATTGGGACTAAATTGTAAATCGGTTCTGCATTAACGAATTAGCATATCGACCAAGCTTCGTTGCCACACGATAATTGCAGCCCACACTGGACCTCTGTAGGTAGCTGCACTTTTATTATAACCACCTGGTACAAAATCTAACCAAAAATATCCGGACACTCCTATACAATGCGGAATCATAACTATCAGTATGACATTTTACCCTGTCATAAAGCGCACCATCTGTGAGACAATGATTTGTGGACAATAACATTCTTGAAATGGACTGGCAAGGGAAGAATAATCCGCCATTCCTTTACAGACATTCACACACGTCTTTGAAAGTGTCTCCAACACAGTTTTATGCTGTCACAAGGGATAGGGTAGACACATCGCGTTTTAATGTCCACTAATGGGTGTCTGGACTTTCTATCAGATAATGTATCGTACAAACCATGAGGAACAGTTAGTTTTGCTGGTCCTCCGGGCAATCTCACTGTTTTTGGAGTAAAGTTGTGTATTACAAAAGTCTTTTTTATCTTTGGTGTTTCAGTGCTCTGCACAGTGCTTCATGCAATACCATCTCATTGTCATCTATTTCCTCTTCTTGTTCTATAATATTGCCATAAGTTTGTTTCCTTATATACGCATTGTGTATTTTCTTTCCACTTTTATCCTTTCCTTCTTTGTTTATTGCGGGCTTGGCATTTCAGCTCTTAATATTCACAAAAACTCTTCTCTTTTTCTAAGGGTTCTTTCATTTTCCTATAAGTGGAATCTATATATCCAACAGAACTCCAAGCATCTAGAGTCTTGCATTTCTTTTCTTGCCATTCCTCCTTAGCCATTTTGCACTTCTGGTCAATCTCTTTTTTGGTCCCCTGTGTTCTCTTTTGCCTACTTTATTTGCTGCATTTTTATATTTCTCCTTTCGTCAGTTAGGTTCAGTAAATCGTGTGTCATCCTATGTCTTCTGTTAGGTCTTATCCTTTTGCCTATTTGATCCTCTGCTGATTTCTCGGCTAGTATCTAATCATTACATAACAGAAAAAATACTGAATTTAGTCGTCAAATATCATGAAACACCATGGTCGGTAATTTAATACTACCCGTGTAAGGCGTGGCTAACCTTTTCCGTCGATGCTACGCTGCTGACAGAGAATCATGAGAAGAGGAGTCAACTTTCGAAATTAAATTTTAGTACACAAACAACTTTATTTTATCGCAATAGTTCACAGCAACAGTTCAAATGGATGGCTTCCCATGTCAACGTATGCACTATACCAAAATCCACCGACAAACCTAAACGGTGGGTTCAGAATCATTTGTTTCCATTGCCAACACACGTTGCTTATGATAGGAGTGTAGTAGGTGGTCTAACAATATTTCCTATACTGTATTCTAAGAAGTTCGCATTTGGCAAGCAAATAGATGTCTTGAAAGCCGCCGACTCGCCTCCGAAGATGTTGCTCGCAATAGGCAACGAAACGTCAGGAAGGAGAAGAAGTTTTATATATGGACCACGGCAAATCAGCAATAGATGACTGCCTCAATTTCTAGTGCGCAAACTTTTTTTGAGATACCTAGTTAGGTCCCAACGTCTTCAACAATTCAAATTTTTGTAAGTTTCCATGCACAGTGATTAATATTATCCAATCAGGATGACTGCGCTATTTATCTCCGTGCATTCGTTCGGATTTTTGGTTATTACATCCTGCTGTATCGTTTACGAAATGTATGTTTACAGGTTCCTGTAAATAGTAATGCTGCATCTCTGACAATATGTCACGAACTGGGACACTTTGTTTATAAAGATAGCGTCACCATAAGCAGTGTACATACAGGTGAGACGCATTGCTCATTCAAGACGTAAACCACCTGAAGTATTCGTTTCCGACCATAGATTACTAATTCAAAACACTTAGATTTGATTATTATACCGCCTGAATAATTTTGTCAGTACAACGTATGTGTTTTCGTAGTGGGAGTGTGGTAGCCACATGCTAAAGCTGTTTTCTATTGTCGTTTGTCAAGTTCCAGGAGGCATATCTTCGATAACTGACAGGATCTTCTCATATTTTGCTCTTTAGTGGGAGCTACATAAATAATAATTACTGTAGAGCAGATTCAAATCTGAACAGTCGAGTTTATTCCCTCCCATTCGGATGCCAGACGTCTGCAGCTTAACACAGTAAAGAATACGAGATTATTACGCTTTCTGACTGAAGGGTGTGTGTAGCGGTATCACATACAGCTAAAACTTGTTTCTAGCGGTTCACATACGAGAAAGAGAGAGGGTGGGTTTCATATAGTCCCTCACACGCTGGGAGGTGCTTAATTCGGCTACTTCTGTTTGGCTTAGCAGAACAAACGCAATTTTGCGAGCAAGGGTGAGACGGCCTTTGTCAGCTTTTGCGGGGGTGGAAGCGGCGGCCGCCTCCGATGCAATATAGCCGAGCGGGCCATCTCCGCGTCCTCACCCCAACCCTATTACGGCGCAATTCGGCGCTGCTTCTGCTTCTGCTTTCCCTACGGTGACCGCCGATGGCCGCCAGATTGCCATTCCCTCCTGCCGCCTGCATATTCGCAGCTCGCCGACTTCCGGCATCCCTTATCAAGCTGTTCCACAGTGGCGCGCTCTGGCCTTTTATGTGTCGTCTGGCAACGCAACACACAGGAAAGCGCTGTGCCGATGGCCACTGGTTTTCTCTTCTTCGTGGAATAAGTGAACCCTGTTGTTACGTAACTTCTGTGGTCCTTCAGTACCGTGTCTTGTTGCACCTAGCATCTTTCTGAATTACATATTAAAGAAGACGACACAAGTACAGTTACGCTGTGCAACACCAAAACGCAACGAAACACGTGGTGCATTAAACGTTAGGAACAAAACTGTACTCATGGCAGATGACCCTAAACAGGTCTTTTCGTGTCAGGAACGAATATTCGGCGGTGTGGTGTCTTCAATGACCAACCAATCTGCGACAAGTGCTTCTAAAATTCTTATACTGTGTTAAAAAAAAAAAAAATCTAACGGTCTCATCGATGTTGGTAACGTTACCGTAAAGACCTTGCGTTTCTGGTGAAGTTGCGACTCGTGAATCATTGCCAAAGATGCAGCATTACACAGTACTGGACATTGTGGACACGTATTTAATGCGCGGATGTACCTCTAAAGCCTAATGGGTGTAGAGAGTAACGTATCTCAAGTGGCATCACATTAATTGACAGTTGTTGGAGACCGTAGCTCTTGTTTCCCAGTACAAGATGTGATTTCAACATGCTGATGTCTTGTATACAACATTAGAGAAAATGAAAGGTACTATCCATCATTAGAGCCGTCAGTGGCTCAGAAAGGAGTTCAATAAGGAGCAACAAAAATCTTTGACTATTTCCCCAGTAACGTCTTGCGTGTAGCAAAGCAAATTTTACATCTAACGTAAAATAATTCCTCCTGGTCAACTCCTTCTATTCCACGGACGAATTGACCGCGTTGTATATTCCATAAAGTAGATTAATAGTTCGCAGGCGATGAATGTTAACCTTAGCATGACGGTATATACTGTCATAGAGCGCAGCATATGTGGGACAATGGTTTGTGGACAATAACATTCTTGAAGTGGGCTGGCGTGGCAAGAGTCCATACGTGAATACAGTGGAACACGTATGGAATTAGTTAGAATGTCTACTTCGTTCAGAATCCAGCGTCCGTTATCGCTACGTTCTCTGCTCTTGAGGAAGAATAGGCCGCCATTCGTACACGGACATTCACACAGCTCGCTTAAAGCGTCTCCAGCGGACTTCTAGCCGTCATGAAGGCGAAGGCGAAGGGTAACACATTTAATTTTAATGTCCACTAACGGGTGTATGGATACTTTTTATCAGATAATGTATTTTGTACACCGAGAGGAACAGTTAGTTATGGCTGGTTCTCCAAAGAATCTCACTCTTTTTGGAGTAAAGCCGTTTATTCCAAAAGTCTCCTTTCGACTTAGGCTTTCCAGTGCTCTGCATAATGCTTCCTGCAACACCATATCTTCCATCTTATTGCCATCTACTTCCTTTTGTTGTTCTGTAATTTGTCTTGAGGTTTGTTTTCCCCATGTATAGGCCTTGTATATATTCCTTCCAGCCGGTTGGAGGGGCCGAGAGGTTCTAGGCGCTGCCGGCCGAAGTGGCCGTGCGGTTAAAGGCGCTGCAGTCTGGAACCGCAAGACCGCTACGGTCGCAGGTTCGAATCCTGCCTCGGGCATGGATGTTTGTGATGTCCTTAGGTTAGTTAGGTTTAACTAGTTCTAAGTTCTAGGGGACTAATGACCTCAGCAGTTGAGTCCCATAGTGCTCAGAGCCATTTGAACCATTTATTTTTGTTCTAGGCGCTACAGTTTGGAACCGCGCGACCGCTAAGGTCGCAGGTTCGAATCCTGCCTCGGGCATGGATGTGTGTGATGTCCTTAGGTTAGTTAGGTTTAAGTAGTTCTAAGTTATAGGGGACTGATGACCAAAGAAGTTAAGTCCCATAGTGCTCAGAGCCATTTGAACCATTTTTATTCCTTCCATCCTTTATCCTTCTTTAGCTATAACGGGCTTGCCATTTGAGATCTTATTACGAGGGTCGTTCAATAATTAATGCTCCAAATTAAAAAAAAGCCATTCATATACATAGACGAGCGTCCTTGTTGGTGCTTCACATTTGATATTGGTTTTGTGCGCCGGTGTAGCAGATGACAGAGTCGTAGTACAATGGCAAAATGGCTTCTACATACGACTCAAGTTGCAAACAGCGTGCTGTTCTTGAATTCTTGTGCAGAAAATGAAACCGTGGTGAACATCCATAAATTTGTGTGCAGTTTATGGCGATGCTTCTGTTGATAGTACAGTTGGGCGATGGGTAAAGAAAGTTACATTCTCAGGAAATGCAGAAAAAGAGCTCCATGATCAGCCACGATCGGAACGTCCTGTCACAGCTACTGCTCCAGATATGCTGAATCGTGCGGATGTCATTATTCGTGCCGACCGGTGCGTCACAACTCGACAATCGGCTCTACAAAATGGCTCTGAGCACTATGGGACTCAACTGCTGAGGTCATTAGTCCCCTAGAACTTAGAACTAGTTAAACCTAACTAACCTAAGGACATCACAAACATCCATGCCCGTGGCAGGATTCGAACCTGCGACCGTAGCGGTCTTGCGGTTCCAGACTGCAGCGCCTTTAACCGCACGGCCACTTCGGCCGGCTCGGCTCTACAGTTTGTAGGGAAGCAGCCTACTCACGCCTTATAAAATTCTCATCAGTCTTTCCATTCTGTGCTAGCCTAGCCCGCTGTAACTAGCTCTGACGTCATAAATGTTGCGCAATTCTTTAAAAATCTAGTAAATAACCTGAAACGTTTCTAGCATATCAGTAGTAATACTAAATCAATATGTGTTGAATGTCAGTTCAATAACTTTAACCATTTTCGAAATTTGGACGTTTTTCTGTAAAAATCATTGGCGCAACAGAAAAGAGCTAGAAACTCAAAAATTTATATTTAGATTCCTTTTTCATAATAATTTAGTAGAAACAGTATTCTGGAACTCACAAATTAAAAATTTTGTTGAAGTTCATGATTTTCTGGTTTTTGTCTTAGAAATTAAGGAAGCAAGATAGATTAAGTAGGCGCATAAATAAGGCTAGGATGTTTAAATTTAAGTAGAAGGGAGATCCGCTATAATCATAAAGATGTGAGAAGTTTCAATTGAATAACTATAAAACTATAGCGATAGCGTATCTCCAAAGGGCAAGTTCAGAGCTCGTCTACTGCGTGTAGTGTAATTAAATTAATTCTCTCGCCCAAAATAATTGACTTAGCCACGTCAGACTTTTATTATGATTACTTACCTGTGTGCTGATTGCACATTTAAATTGAGAGCTTCATCGGCCATCAGCAAAGGAAGCGATGATTTATTCAATAACTTAAAGTGGTGCATTACTAGCCCAGCGGCTAGTCGGGAGAGCAGATTTGATCAGGCGTTCCCTTAGCCGTTCGCACCGCGGCTTTATATGTAAGAACGCTGCGTGAGGAAGAAGGGCCCCAGTTCTCTCCAGACGCTGATTAGCGCACCATCTGTGACGGGAGTCGCGTCGAGTCGGTATCATTGATATAAACAGCCTCGGATGCCGTAATAAGTTACTCGGGATACGCGTAACCATGAAATCATTTTCGAGTGAAGTGTTAATTCTGGGATAACTTTAATGATCTATCTTCAGTTTGCGTATGTCGTATTTTCACGTGCCGCCGCGGGACAGACATTCTGCCATTATTTAGCGTGGCGTTTGATGAACATTATCATCAAATTATGGCGAGCATTCACTTAAACATTTAATTTGAACAGTTATAGTTGTATCAGCGCATTAGACTCTGAACTGCTCTGTTAGTTGGATTGTGTGGATTCGTTTTCGTCTGTGACTTTCAGAATATAGTGAACATTTTTAGAGAATCGTTTTTGATTATGAATCCCAGACAATCTCCTAATTCCTCAGAGCTATAACCTGTAGCTATAAGTGTATTTCTCAGATGAAGTGGGCACTAGGAATTCTAATTACAGGCTTCACGTTTTGCTAATCACTTTCTGGTTGCCAATATTGTAGTTAGAGAGCCAGTGTTGAGAACGGCAAAAGAGAGCATAAATAATAGGAACATTTATATAACAATTAACTCCACCCGCCGTCCCACATATGGTTAATCGGCCGGGAAATGCATCTTTTCTACATTATATAACCCAATAATTCCACCAGCCACCCCACAAGTTGGCGGTCAGCATTGGAAGTGCGTCTGCAATGATCGAGACTCTGGGATATTCAAAGAGGTGCTCACGATAGATTCCACGAATGCTTACAGAAGACCACAAGATTCTAAGAAAGGCCATTTCATTTGAATTGTTGGAGCGTTTTGAGACCGACGGAGAGGCCTTTCTGTCACGGACCATTACGGGGGACGAAAACTGGGTGCACCACCTTGTACCGGAAAAAAAGCAGTCCATGGAGTGGCACCACCCTCATTCAGCACAAAAGAAGAAATTCAAGCCAGCTCCCTATGCTGAAAAAGTCATTATGTCAGACTTCTGGGATTGTGATGGCGTCATTCTCATGGATGTGATACCAAGAGGATCAACCATCAATTCAGAGGCATACGTGATGACTCTGGATAAATTGAAGAACCGTTTCTGACGTGTTAGATTGGACAAGAAACCAGAAGAAATCTTGCTCCAACACGATAATGCACGCCCACACACAAGTTTGAGATCCCGGGAACACATCGCCAAATTGGGTTCGACATCTTTGCCTCATCCACCCTACATTCCAGACCTGGGACCCTCGGACTTCCATCTCTTTGGGCCGCTTAAAGATTCTCTACGGAGAACATACTTTGAAGATGACGAGAGTGTCAGTCATGCAGTGAAAACACGGCTATACCTACAGCACAAGAAATTTTACCAGCAGGGAATACATGCTTTTTCACAACGTTGGCGTACGGCCATAGAACGTGATGGAGACTACGTAGAGAATTAGGACATGGACAAGACATGTTGATGTGTTTTGTCTCCAAATTCTGATTCTTAAAAATTAATACGTTCTGCGAAAAAGGATGTGTGGTATTACTTATTGAACGACCCTCGTATTCATAATGACTCTTCCCTTTCTGCCAGTGGTTCTTTAATTTTCCTGTAAGTGGAATTTATATTCCCTATAGACCTCCATGAATCTACAGCTTTGCATTTCTCGTCTCGCGACTCCTGCTTAGACATTTTGTACTTCCAGTCAATCTCAGTTTTTAGACCTCCGTATTCTCCTTTGTCGGCTTCGTTTGCTGCACTTTTATATTTCCCCCTTTCATCAATTAGGTTCATTGTACAGGGTGGTCCACTGATCGTGACCGGGCCAAATATCTCACGAAATAAGCATCAAGCGAAAACACTAAAAAGAACGAAACTCGTCTAGCTTGAAGGGGGAAACCAGATGGCGCTATGGTCGGCCCGCTAGGTCAAACGGATATCAACTGCGTGTTTTTAAATAGGAACCCCCATTTTTAATACATATTCGTGTAGTACGTAAAGAACTATGAATGTTTTTGTTGGACCACTTTTTTCGCTTTGTAACAGATGGCGCTGTAATAGTCACAAACGTATAAGTACGTGGTATCTCGTAACATTCCGCCAGTGCGGACGGTATTTGCTTTGTGATGCATTACCCGTATTAAAATGGACCGTTTACCAGTTGCGGAAAATGTCGATATCGTGTTGACGTATGGCTATTGTGATCAAAATGCCAAACGGCGTGTGCTATGTATGCTGCTCGATATCCTGGACGACATCATCCAAGTGTCCGGACCGTTCGCCGGATAGTTACGTCATTTAAGGAAACAGGAAGTGTTCAGCCACATGTGAAACGTCAACTACGACCTGCAACAAGTGATGATGCCCAAGTAGGTGTTTTAGCTGCTGTCGCGGCTAATCCGCATATCAGTAGCAGACAAATTCCCCTTTCTGCCCTAACCCGATGGGACAGATGACCTCGCTGATTGGTCCCCTCCTCCATATCAGCCAACTAATAGATCCTCTGCTTTCTTCTCGGCCGTTACCTAACCATTGAAGGATACAATAAAATACTGACTGTAATCGCCAAATATCATGACACATCATGGTGGGAAATTTGTGACACATTATTCTTACTGCCCGCTTTTGTGCAATCAATGTTTTCTTCGTAACTGATGAGTTGCCACAGAAAATTATTCTGTAACAAATTACTGAGTGGAACTATGCGAAATATCTCAGGAGGTTTCCATCACTAGCAGTTATACAAAAAGCAAAAGTAAATGAACATAATTGTTTGAGAAGCTTAGCAACACTCTTCTTCTGGTACAGGCGTTCATGGAACTCGAACGGCCTTAAACGCGCACCTGACTTGCATGCAGCCCGCATAACGTATCTGTTTTGCGGGTTTTGTAATCTCTTTTTGGAACAGCGGTTTGACTATGCAAAATGATTATCACAGCTGACCACTAGGGAACACTGCTCTATATGGCAACAATTCCAGTTAGAAACAAGTACGACGATACTACAAATATCAGGTAAAAAATTAGTAGAGATGAGACAGACCTTAACGGTTGCAAAATCAAATTTACTACAACAAGTGACATTTCTAAAATCTCACCATTCTCATAAGCGTCTGAGACAACAAACGCCTGAAACTCAAACACACAAATCATTCCGTAATCCTTTCCCAAAACTAATTTCTTTTTCTTGCGGATAAGGGATGTTTCCTCCCCCATGAACCATGGACCTTGCCGTTGGTGGGGAGGCTTGCGTGCCTCAGCGATACAGATGGCCGTTCCGTAGGTGCAACCACAACGGAGGGGTATCTGTTGAGGGGCCAGACAAACGTATGGTTCCTGAAGAGGGGCAGCAGCCTTTTCAGTAGTTGCAGGGGCAACAGTCTGGATGATTGACTGATCTGGCTTTGTAACCATAACCAAAACGGCCTTGCTGTGCTGGTACTGCGAACGGCTGAAAGCAAGGGGAAACTACAGCCGTAATTTTTCTCGAGGGCATGCAGCTTTACTGTATGGTTAAATGATGATGGCGTCCTCTTGGGTAAAATATTCCGGAGGTAAAATAGTCCCCCATTCGAATCTCCGGGCGGGGACTACTCAAGAGGACGTTGTTATCAGGAGAAAGAAAACTGGCGTTCTACGGATCGGAGCGTGGAATGTCAGATCCCTTAATCGAGCAGGTAGGTTAGAAAATTTAAAAAGGGAAATGGATAGGTTAAAGTTAGATATAGTGGGAATTAGTGAAGTTCGGTGGCAGGAGGAACAAGACTTTTGGTCAGGTGAATACAGGGTTATAAATACAAAATCGAATAGAGGTAATGCAGTAGTAGGTATAATAATGAATAAAAAAATAGGCGTGCGGGTAAGCTACTACAAACAACATAGTGAACGCATTATTGTGGCCAAGATAGACACGAAGCCCACGCCTACTACAGTAGTACAAGTTTATATGCCAACTAGCTCTGCAGATGATGAAGAAATTGATGAAATGTATGATGAGATAAAAGAAATTATTCAGATAGTGAAGGGTGACGAAAATTTAATAGTCATGGGTGACTGGAATTCGAGTGTAGGAAAAGGGAGAGAAGGAAACATAGTAGGTGAATATGGATTGGGGCTAAGAAATGAAAGAGGAAGCCGTCTGGTAGAATTTTGCCCAGAGCATAACTTAATCATAGCTAACACTTGGTTCAAGAATCATAAAAGAAGGTTGTATACATGGAAGAATCCCGGAGATACTAAAAGGTATCAGATAGATTATATAATGGTAAGACAGAGATTTAGGAACCAGGTTTTAAATTGTAAGACATTTCCAGGGGCAGATGTGGACTCTGACCACGATCTATTGGTTATGAACTGCAGATTAAAATTGAAGAAACTGCAAAAAGGTGGGAATTTAAGGAGATGGGAACTGGATAAGCTGAATAAACCAGAGGTTGTACAGAGTTTCAGGGAAAGCATAAGGGAACAATTGACAGTAGTGGGGGAAAGAAGTACAGTAGAAGAAGAATGGGTAGCTCTGAGGGATGAAGTAGTGAAGGCAGCAGAGGATCATGTAGGTAAAAAGACGAGGGCTAGTAGAAATCCTTGGGTAACAGGAGAGATATTGAATTTAATTGATGAAAGGAGAAAATATAAAAACGCAGTAAATGAAGCAGGCAGAAAGGAATACAAACGTCTCAAAAATGAGATCGACAGGAAGTGCAAAATGGCTAAGCAGGGATGGCTAGAGGACAAATGTAAGGATGTAGAGGCTTGTCTCACTAGGGGTAATATAGATACTGCCTACAGGAAAATTAAAGAGACCTTTGGAGAAAAGAGAACCACTTATACGAATATCAAGAGCTCAGATGGAAACCCAGTTCTAACCAAAGAAGGGAAAGCAGAAAGATGGAAGGAGTATATAGAGGGTCTATATAAGGGCGATGTACTTGAGGACAATATTACAGAAATGGAAGAGCATGTAAATGAAGATGAAATGGGAGATGTGATACTGCGTGAAGAGTTTGACAGAGCATTGAAAGACCTGAGCCGAAACAAGGCCCCAGGAGTAGACAACATTCCACTAGAACTACTGACTGCCTTGGGAGAGCCAGTCCTGACAAAACTCTACCATCTGGTGAGCAAGATGTATGAGACACGTGAAATACCCTCAGACTTCAAGAAGAATATAATAATTCCAATCCCAAAGAAAGCAGGTGTTGACAGATGTGAAAATTACCGAACTATCAGTTTAATAAGTCACAGCTGCAAAATACTAACACGAATTCTTTACAGACGAATGGAAAAACTGGTAGAAGCGGACCTTGGGGAAGATCAGTTTGGATTCCGTAGAAATACTGGAACACGTTAGGCAATATTGACCTTAAGACTTATCTTAGAAGAAAGATTAAGGAAAGGCAAACATACGTTTCCAGCATTTGTAGACTTAGAGAAAGCTTGTGACAACGTTGACTGGAATACTCTCTTCCAAATTCGAAAGGTGGCAGGGGTAAAATACAGGGAGCGAAAGGCTATTTACAATTTGTACAGAAACCAGGTGGCAGTTATAAGAGTCGAGGGGCATGAAAGGGAAGCAGTGGTTGGGAAGGGAGTGAGTCAGGGCTGTAGCCTCTCCCCGATGTTATTCAATCTGTATATTGAGCAAGCAGTAGAGGAAACAAAAGAAAAAATCAGAGTAGGTATTAAAATCCACGGAGAAGAAATAAAAACTTTGCGGTTCGCCGATGACATTGTATTTCTGTCAGAGACAGCAAAGGACTTGGAAGAGCAGTTGAACGGAATGGACATTGTCTTGAAAGGAGAATATAAGATGAACATCATCAAAAGCAAAACGAGGATAATGGAATGTAGTCGAATTAAGTCGTGTGATGCTGAGGGAATTAGATTACGAAATGAGGCACTTAAAGTAGTAAAGGAGTTTTGCTATTTGGGGAGCAAAATAACTGATGATGATCGAAGTAGAGAAGATATAAAATGTGGACTGGCAATGGCAAGGAAAGCGTTTCTGAAGAAGATAAATTTGTTAACATCGAGTATAGATTTAAGTGTCAGGAAGTCGTTTCTGAAAGTATTTGTATGGAGTGTAGCCATGTATGGAAGTGAAACATGGACGATAAATAGTTTGGGCAGGATGAGAATAGAAGCTTTCGAAATGTGGTGCTACAGAAGAATGCTGAAGATTAGATGGGTAGATCACATAACTAATGAGGAGGTATTGAACAGAATTGGGGAGAAGAGGAGTTTGTGGCACAACTTGACGAGATGAAGGGATCGGTTGGTAGGACATGTTCTGAGGCATCAAGGGATCACAAATTTAGCATTGGAGGGTAGCGTGGAGGGTAAAAATCGTAGCGGGAGGGAGACCAAGAGATGAATACACTAAGCAGATTCAGAAGGATGTAGGTTGCAGTAGGTACCGGGAGATGAAGAAACTTGCACTGGATAGGGTAGCATGGAGAGCTGCATCAAACCAGTCTCAGGACTGAAGACCATAACAACAACAAGGGATGTTTTGAAGGATATCTGGGCTCCCAAAGTTCGATGATAATGACGAAGTCTTGTTTTCTAAAATGTTTTCCTACCAACCATTAACCGTCGTTTGCATAAAATGGTTGATGAATTAAGCAGTTGGGAAAGAGCGATAAACAACTTAAGCGGTCTATGGAAACCTCTCAATCAACAGTGTATCACTAAAAGTTTCAGTGTATTCGTCCCGGCAAGTGGATCTACGTGCACTTCGAATGTCGCTTATTGCCCTTGTTATCTAAAGCAAAGTGACATTAAAAATCATGGCAACTAGTTGTACCTATATCTGGACCTTAAAAGACATGACCAACGATTTGTTCTGGATATGAATTCAAACCCAGTATCTGTATACAATAGAAACTAGGCCAAGCTTTCGTGGGTGACAGGGACTCGAACACTGGACTGATCTCCATTGCTGACTAGGCTTAGAGACGTGACATACCTCATATTTTACCAGTATCAGTTAGTAAATCTGAACTTGAAATTACATAACGAATATCTTTGTACTGAGTTAGGACTCTCATCTAGCAAGTAGTGTTACTGTTAACTAACTACATATATGATTTCCTTCACAAGTAACAAATTTGAATTGGTGTGACACATTTTATTGTAGGGTGAGGATTCGAACCCAGCATTCAATCGGATTGTTAACTGAACACAATCAGATGCTATATATTGAAATTTTTTCAGCAGCAGCGAGATTTTTGAACCTGAAATAACGAGGTGAATGAATAATTATACTCAACTTCTCAAACGCAAATGAATTATGGAATATCTGTCCAGTAACATTACACGGCGCCTGGCCCAATAACTAAATTAAAGGTATAAGTATAAGAAAGGTTACTGGTGACAAAGGTCCTACAGGCTGACAGTTCCACCTTTGACATGGCCCATACTAACAACTAGTCGGTAGCTAATAGGATCACATTTAATATGAATTTGGAACCAATGTAAGGTCTTATGTCGTTCACTTAGAGTTACCTGATGCTAATAGAATTTTTTGGTGCCTATTAAAAACCATTGCCTAAAGTGGGAATTGAACACAGTCCTTAAATATACAAACATACCATCACTTTACCATACCAACAAACTCAAAATATGGGTTGGACATAATTTTTTCGTAATGCAGCTGCGACACTGTAGATGATATTTCTGACTCCTATGAGTGGATCACATTATGTTCAATGCATTCAGATCCTTATTCGATTGTAACAACTTACCAGATGCCTCGGCTGCCCAATTCCTACCTTCTATTTTGTAAACAGTGAAGTAATGCCACATAATGAGCATTTATACAAACTGCAAACACTGCAAGATGCGGAATTTTTTCGCAGGTAGTGTTTCCTTCCACTTGAGCTATCCTGCTGCAGTATCTGTTCGTGGTGATCGTCGCTCTGTGCAAAAGAAAGGATGAATTACTAAACACGACAATTCCAGCATTTAGAAAACACACGTGTAAGTGATAATTTACTTCATTTTCTAGCTCAGCAGTAATAGCAAACCCTGCGAAAAACATTTTCGAGAAAGAGATCGTGCCAGACTGTCCTGATTAGAACAATTTCGCCTCCACCGACCTCTGGCGGACTGAAGATAGCATGCGTGAGGCCAAGTAGTCGCGATGCACTATAACTTGAGGCTACGATTTACAGAGGACGTTTCTGTGCTTAGATTCGCAAGCGTAATGTTGTTTAATGTTATAGTTTGGTTTTCATCGTGAAATACTTTCGATAAACTGAGTCGAGTCCGCAGGGTGCTGTAAGTGTCTGTATCTATTGTCATTTTTTATTTGTGGTTCTAGTATTGGACATGTGTTGACGTCTTCAAAGTTGTTTGACTCAAGGATGTGAGTGGCGATGTTTGTGGGTTAGAAGACGGAGCGGTAAACGATAAGTTTAACATTTGTGACATTCCATCCTATTTCTGCGTAACAGTGGTGTGAAAGCAGTAGAGGAATCTGGAACATTTGTGCCTCATATGGCGTGAGTGCTGTGGGAGGAATCACGTTGCTTTTATGCCCCCTATTTTCACTATTTTTTGAATGGTGAGTTGGAAGGCGACAAATGTAGCATCTTATCATTAATGGCTATGTACAAGTAGATGCACCCAGCTTGGCGTACCTTCAGCTCCTATCTCACATAATTTACAGAAGCTCTCACAAGATTAAAAAGTCCACAATGTCCCCAAGTAAGGTGTGTGCCTGGTCCAGCACATAAATGATCATCAAGGGTTTTCCAGCTCTAACTGCTGATGGAAAATCATTTTCATTTTTATCGTCTCTTCACTCGCTGCCAATAGCAACAATATGGGAGGGTTTCGACTTCTAGTATGACAAACAACTTTTCGTCACATCATTTCAAGCTCATACAGGCTGTGCCTAGCCATTGATGAAAAAGGATTCGAGAGTTAACGTCCCCTTGCGAGTACCCAATGAGAATATGTGTGGGGCTTCGATGCTCAGGAGGGAGACTCGTTACTGAAGACAATTTTACTCCATTCAATGATATTCCAGGCTGACGACGCCTCTGTGTAGCAACTTCTGATACCGAATGTAACAGCAACACCAAATGTAGCGGGAAGAAGTAGAAGGCACCGCTTTAAGACTCGTCCGAGCTTTCCAAGTGATTTATTGTTTCCAACTACAGTGCCGCATTCCCCTCGGTCTGTGTCACCAGGTCCCACAATGCTGAGGACACCACTTCGCTGACTGCGAAACGGCTTGGCACTGAGTGGCGGCCTCAGCGACCTGTGCATGCACTACTGTATGTCGGCCTTGTACATCCGCGAAGTCAGGATGCGCCGGCACTCGACCTAGAGGTCTTCGCCCCTATAGCCTCAGCTCCATTCGCTGGGAGCTGTAGATGACCCGCTGCATGCCTATTTGCCGTCGTGGTTCAGATCGCGGCGCCAACAAGCACCTGCTTTCCGACGACCGAATCTGTGGCCCTCGCCCTGGATGTTTCCGGTGTGTGTTGGGAGCCAAGATGACTGCCTGCTGCAGCGAGCTGTGGAGTGGCCCGCTGCTGCCTGGCTACAGGCCCCGTGTTGACCTCAGAGGATCGAACCAGCGACCTGCCGGGGACAGGAACGCTGGCGCCGCATCTACTGCTGTGTGTAACTGGTGGTGTGACACGCCCTGCCATCCAGGAGAGCAGTCACACTTGAATGCATTTTTAGTGAACTGGCACCTATTTATATGCGGCTGTGCACCTCTGTTTTGCTAAACGCGCCGCTCCGTGTCATGTACTCAGAACACTTAGATTGGCCAGCGGGCCCCTTCTGCCTCTGACTTGCGCCATGCAAACTGCTGCGTGTACTTTTTCCAGCGGTTCTTCGCCCCTGTGGCCTCTATTTTACTTTGCAACTGCTGGTTAGCGTAACTCACTGTAAACAGGTCTGCACCTGGCTGTAAGTTGCACACTCAGAAATATTGCACCAAAACTGACTTTTCCTATCCCAAATGGTAGTGCCGCTACATTATTCCCCTCTTCGGAAAGACCCGGTCGCCGGGTCGACCTTTAACTAACCCTTAACTTGTTTGGGTCGGCACATGTGACATGTTTCGTTATCTTTAGAAAACTTAAATGTGGTCTAGTGCCCCTTAAAACACATGACATGAAACAAAACGTAAATATTCCTTTTTAGACAACCACTGCTCGATCAACCCGTTACCTACTCGTTTCACGTGCTCGGTATCCAATCCACTGGGACTTGGACTACCCTTGGTTCCCTCTTGGAATTGGCTCTCCACCTGATCCGAATGAAAACAACACATAACGAAGTTGAGGCTGCGAAGACACTTGGCACAGAGGTACTCAAAATGATCGTTATTTGCCATTGCCTTTCCCTATACTGAGCGACATGTTGCACAAGCTGTTCAGCTGATATGCGCCCCTCTTGGTCTAACATTAACTGGTTTACGGATATCAGCAAACCTGGCTGCAGGGTTTTATTTAACAAGGTCAGATTCTGCCTTGGCAAAAACTCTGGTGCTTCTGGCTAGTACAACTGTGGCTGTGTAACATCCAGTTGCGTGACTCCTGGAACTGACGCTGGCAGGTGGAAGGTTGGTCCTATTATGTTACACGCAGTTCCACTGATTAAAATTCCGCTCCCGTCGAGCTCTATACGTTTCGCTTCTGCAAATACTCATCGCTCAAAAGACCTTGCTACTACTACCAAATTCTCGTTGGTGGAGAAGATCCAATGGAATGCAAAATCCAATGCTCAATTTTGGCTCCATGATGTCCCTTGGACAGTGTATTCCTTTCCCCGTAGCTAAAAGTAACTGCCCCGTGCGCGTGTCCGGATTGGTGCTTACCAATCAGGCTGGACATACCTACCTCTGTGGCAGCTTCGTATTTCCTCCCCTCCCTTGTCATCTCGGCGTACCGGTTACTAGCTGCTGACATCAGCAAGTCCTCCTTAGTTTTCACTTCCACGAACTTGCTCAACGCTCCCCACTTCAGTGACCTTAGGACAGGGACCACCATCACCCTTCCTCCCTCTTAAAAAAGACTGTTGTCCCCAGCAGGCTCACAATACTCGAAAACACAACCAACATATGAAAATACAATGCCCTAATTAATCTACGCAAATCCAATGACACATAACAAGTAATAAAAAGAAAATACAAATACTGTACTACTTTCTGGATCGCAAAGCATACAGTTCTTCATGCTGTACTCTATCTTCCTGGTTTTCTCTGCACTGAACACCTCTCTTCACTCTCTCTTTCTTCGTCTTCCCGTATGTTACATGCCTGGAATCACATTCGGACCACCCTTAAAAAGCCCCAACCACCCAATGTGTGCTATCGTTGTTCTAGTTGGCAGCTGAAGCTTAACATTAACGGGAGATGGTGTTTCAGCTACTTGGTATGGCCCTCGATACCTCATGACGAACTTCTTTGTTTTCCCTTTTGGCATATAGGGGCTGGATAGCATTACCCTTTGCCCTACTCTATACTGCGGTAATCTTCCTTTCCGCTTCACTGCATCTTCCTGCCTTTCCAAAGCCTTCGTATTCGCCTTTTGTACACATTTCCAAACATCCCGAATTGTTCTCGTGAATCGACGCACAGATTCACCGGTCCTTCCTTTCTATAGCTTCACTAAATCAAACAGTGATGGCACACTACCTCTGCTGTGTCTAGACAAGACAGTCTAGACACAAGGGAGGTAGCCGAAAGGGCACGCGTCAACTCAAGCCGTCTTGCGTTAAGTCTGGAACAGGATACGTTATGAATGCTATAAAGAAAAGAACGGAGCTTCTCGTATACTTAACTTTTATTCACTTCTGCGGTACATCGCTCTTGATAATACAAGTGAGACTCTCTCCAGATATGGTTAATGGCGCCTTGCTAGGTCGTAGCCATGGACTTAGCTGAAGGCTATTCTAACTGTCTCTCGGCAAATGAGAGAAAGGCTTCGTACGTGTAGTCGCTAGCAATGTCGTCCGTACAACTGGGGCGAGTGCTAGTAAGTCTCTCGAGACCTGCCGTGTGGTGGCGCTCGGTCTGCGATCACTGCCAGTGGCGACACGCGGGTCCGACATGTACTAATGGACCGCGGCCGATTTAAGCTACCACCTAGCAAGTGTGGTGTCTGGCGGTGACACCACAACCTCATAAGGAGACAAACCGGTATTTATGTGGATTTTTGCATTATAGGCACATACAGTATGCTTCAAATACTCGTACCACTAATGGTGATGAGAATCCTCGTAAAAACTCAGCATCTTCACGATTGTTCTGTGTACCCGTTCTATCGTTCTATTGGCCTGTGCATGCAACGTGCTCATCCTCAACTTCTTTACATTCAACAATTTACACAGTACCTTCATTAAATCCGACGTGAAGTTGGACGCTTGAGCAGTAATTATTGTCTCCAGTACACCAAACTTCAAAATCCTGCTGTTTACTAACGCTTGCGCGACCATAGCTGCCTGTTGATCAGGCATAGCCACCATCTACACATACCTTGAAAAATGGTCTATTATCGTCAGAACGAATCTGTTCCCCGATGGTGTTCGCCTGAAAGGTCCTAAGACATCAATACTCGACACAGAGAATGGACATGTCGCTTCCAGCAATCGTTGTAGCTGTATCTGTTTCCGACTCAAGCCTGCTCTCTGTGCACATGGTATACAATTCTTGACATACTGATCCACATCTACTTCCCTACCTCTCCAACAATACCTCTCCGCCACTCTTCTATTCGTCACTCTACACCCTCAATTACCAGATAACACATGATCATGTGCTTCCTTTAAAACTTCATCCCTCAGCTTCGCTGGCACTACTACCCTTCGTCCTAACTTCGTTTCCCTGCACAGAAGACCGTCTTACATATTAAATTGTGGCTGTGTCCAATACAATTTACAATCGTTGTCCACGTCCTGTAATTCTTGTCATACTGCTTGGTCATAACCTATGACTTTTGATTTTGCCGCCTTCCTTCGTAGTGCATCTGCATTACCGTGATTTTTCCCTGGCTTGTGCAACACCTCGTAGTCGAATTCACTAAGCCTCACAGCCCGTCTAGCGGATCCTTCAATCCCAAAAACCACTTCAACACAGCATGATCTGTCACTACCCGAAATATTCTCCCATATAAATAACATTTAAAATATGTGATTCCATAGATTACACTAAGCATCTCCCTCTCTGTTGTTGAGTAATTCTTCTCTGCTGCATTCAACTGTCTAGACGAATAGGCTACAGGCTGTTCTTTCCCATCAGTTTACTGACTAAGAACACACCCTAAGGCTTCATTCGATGCATCGTGTGCTAGCATAAACTCCTTTTCAAAATCTGGAAACACAAGAACCGGACTTGATGTTAACACTTCTTTCAGTTTGTCAAACGTTTTCGGACATTCTTGTGTCCACTCAAATTTCACACCCTTCCGTAACAATCGCGTCAACGGCTGTGCTAAATCTGCAAACCCCTTCACAAGCTTTCGATGGAAATCGCAAATTCTGATGAATAACTGCACTTCCTTCACTGTTTTCGATTCCTGAAAATCCCTTACAGCCTGTACCAACCTCGGATATGTTCGCACTCCGTCCTTACTGATAATATGACCCAAATATTTTACTTCTTCTAATGCAAAATGACACTTCTCCAGGCTCATCTTCAAAAAAGGTGCTCTTAACCTAATAAAGACTTCCCTTAACCGCTGTCTATGTTGCTCCATACTACTTGAAAACACTATAACGTCATCCAAATAGACAAGACACTGCCACGGTTTCAAACCCCTCGAGAGACTGTCTAGCAACTTCTGAAACGTTGCCAGAGCGTTTCTCAAACCCAATGGCATTTTAATGTACTGGTAATGGCCTCCAGGAGTAGATAACTCAGTTTTTGGACGATCCCCTGGGGCCACTTCTAACTGATGATAACCACTTGTCAAATCCTTCGTAGAAAAGTACTGGCACTGTCCTGAGTGATCCAAAGTCTCTGGGGTATGCGTCCGTTACTGTCTTATTATTGAGGTATCGCTATCGGTAGACACAACAGTACCTGTATTTCTTAGTTCCATCCATAGATTTTTTAGGCACAACGACAATGCCCGCTCCCCAGCAACTATTACTATGCTCAATAATACCGCCCGCAAGCTGCTGATCAATGAAATCCTCCACAATCGGCTGCAAATACCTCGTTATTCTGTATGGTTTACGGTAAACAGGTGCTTCATTCCCTGTTGGAATCCTATGTTGAACTAATGGAGGTGATGGCAACGGCCCTTGCGGTAACAACAAATCCTTAAATTCCCACAACAATTCTTCCATATGCTCTCTTTCTCCTCCTTTCAAATGCTTAATTTTGTCACTCAATGCAGTTCAATCGGCAGTTATTTGTTGAACGCTTCACATACCTCTCGAACACCAGTCTTCGTCATCTGGCACATCCGAATTCGATACTAAAACTCCTTTTCTCAAATTCACGTCTATAGCGCTAAAATAATCCACGTTCACAGGAACTGCTCGCCTGTCGTTCCCCTCCTGTACGCGTTCAACACTACGTTTCACGTAACAACCCAGTGGACCCAAAAATGCATTATCCTCCAATGGTTCAATAACACATACTGTCGTCCGCAGCTCGTGGTCGTGCGGTTGCGTTCTCGTTTCCCGCGCCCGGGTTCCCGGGTTCGATTCCCGGCGGGGTCAGTGATTTTCTCTGCTTCGTGATGACTGGGTGTTGTGTGACGCCCTTAGGTTAGTTAGGTTTAAGTAGTTATAAGTTCTAGGGGACTGATGACCATAGATGTTAAGTCCCATAGTGCTCAGAGCCATTTGAACCATTTTTCTAACTTCCTTCGTCATATTAAACTCTTAGTAGCTACTGGCACTTGTGCCCCTGTGTCCAACAAAATGTTAAACTTTTTAGTTCTTATGGATCCTGCCACTGAACATTCCACCTCTGCAGACGTATTTGTAGCATTGAAATTAAACAGCAGCTCCCTTAGGTCGCTCTGCCGTTTAACGATTGTCCACCTCTACTAACTCCACTTTTCCATCCGCCACCTTACTGGTTCCTCGGTGACTGGGTACACTGCCTCTGCACATGTCCCGTACGGCCACACTCATTTTATACCCGCTGTAAACACTGTTTGTCTATCTTGTTCCCCCATTGCCACATCTATTTCCTCATTTTGAATTGCCAGTTGAATGGCCGAATACAAATCTTTCACAGTCCCTTCACGCACTTTCCGCGATATATGCACCGGTAACCCACTCAAAAATACATCAAGTGCCCATTGCTCGGCCTCCTGCAACAGAACACCATTCGCTTCATCGCTTTGAGCCAACTCGTGAGTGAATTTGTTAATTTCTCTTATTCTGTCCGCAAATATCTCTACTGTCTCCCCCTGTCATTTCGTCATTGTACTCAACTTCTCCCTAAAGAACCAAGCGCTATTCTGTTTCTTGTACCTTTGTAAAAGCCTCTCCTTCAACTGCTTAAACTGTCCTGCCTTCCTTCAGGCCTCACATATGTCTTCACTTCACCTGTTAATCTAATCTTGGCTACATATAACAACTGTTCATCCGACCAACCATTCATCACAGTTGAAGCTTCCAAGTTCTCCACAAACGAACACACATCCTCAGATGCCTTGCCAGAAAACGGAATTATCAAACTCGTGGTAGCTGGATCAATCTCCTGCTGCGGCATCCTAGGCAACAACGACTGATCCGATGCGGTTTCCCGCTCACTTCTAGATGTTAACTCACTGTTCAATTGTGTATTGTCCGCTGTCAACTGTGCCACATTTTCCAACAAAATCCATACCGCTTCTGGTTCCAACACACCTCCTGGTCCTGACTATACCATTGTTAGTCCCAAAACAAAACATTTAAGTACAAGAATAACCTGACTTTGCACACCTCAGTATCATCAAACCAATACTAAAGTAATTAAATGCCGCAAAAGAATAATAAATCTTACTGCCCCAAATACACTAATACCTATTCTGACAATAAAAAATACTATGCCCACATAAAATATCTATAATGGCCTGTCATGATCCATACTCAGAAACACAAAAAAGAAAGAAAACGTCCAACACTCAAAAGAAAACTGGTCAGAACTCACCACATCTTGTGACTGTAATGCAGGCTGTGGGCTCGGACATCGTACTGTACAGACAGCGTCCGAAATTCTGACACCAAATGTAGTAGCAACTTCTGACACCGAACGTAACAGCAACACCAAATGTAGCGGGAAGAGGTACAAGGCACCATATTAAGACTCGTCCGAGCTTTCCAAGTGATTTATTGTTTCCAACTACAGTGCTGCGTTTCCATTGGTCTGCGTCACCGGGTCCAGCAATGCTGAGGACACCACTTCGCTGACTGCAGAACGGCTTGGCTTGGAATGGCTGGCTCAGCGACCAGTGCACGCACTGCTGTGTATTACCCCTGTACGGCCGTGACGTCAGGATGCGCTGGCAGTTGACTCGGCGGTCTTCGCCCCTACCACCTGAACGCCGCTCGCCAGGAGCCGCAGGCGGCCCGCTGCACCCTTCTTCGCCGTCGTGGTTCAGATCGCGGGAAAACAAGCTCCTGCGATCCGACGTCCGAATCTGTGGCCCTCGCCCTGGATGTCTCCGGTAGCCAAGATGACTGCCTGCGGTAGCGAGCCGTGGAGTGGCCCACCGTTGGCCGGCTACAGACACCGCGTTGTCCTCAGAGGGTCGAACCAGCGACCTGCCGGGGACTGGAACGCTGGCGCCCCATCTACTGCTGTGTGTAGCCAATGGTGTGACACGCCCTGCCGTCCAGGAGAGCTCGGCACCTATTTATATGCGGCTGTGCGCCTCTGTTTTGCTAAACGCGCGGCTCCGCGTTACGAACTCATAACACTTAGGTCGGCCAGTGGGCCTTTTCTGCCTGACTTGCGCCATGTAAACCGCTGTGTGTACTTTTTCCGGCGGTTCTACCCCCCTGTAGCCAGTATTTTACTTCGCAACTGCTGGTGAGCGTAACTCACTGTAAACAGGCCCGTGTCTGGCTGTAACTTGTGTGCTCAGAAATATTGCACCAAAACTGGCTTATCCTATCCCAAACAGTAGTGCCGCTACACCTCGGATAGTGGTGGGCTAGCAAGCTGGCTGTCGCCGTCCGCATGGCCGACATCCAGAAGAGCTGGTCTGGGGTGCCATTTATTTTCACAGCAGGACACCTTTAGTTGTCTTCCGCGCCACCCTCACAACACAGCGGTACGTCGACGCTATTCTAACGCCCCATTTTGTTGCCTTTCATGGCTAGCCAACCTGGCCTTACATTTTAGCAAGATAATGGAACAGTTTACCCCATTCACTTACTGCTTTTCACCGCTACTTCAGTTGCTGGTATGGCTGTTGTAGAGAACTGAATGTACAGTGCATTTCAAAATTAAAGGAGGGTTCATTTTCAGAGATCCACTTAATCATTCTTTGAAAAACAATTGTTTCCGACGTTTCTCTCTACTGGAATTCATTATTAGTCTAGCGTCGTCTGCAAAAAGTACCGCTTGTGCTTGTTGAATGTCAGGTGGAAGGTTATTCACATATACACAGATGGAAGAAAATGGCAACACCAGAAAGCTATTAATGCAGATAACTCAGATTTTGGGAATAGATTTGTATAGATAACATGTTTATATGATTAATACTGAAAGATCACAGGTTAATGGAAACTCGAGATAAGCTACAGCACATGTGAAATGTTGGTACATTAATAATCGTTGTAGTCGCAATAATGTTGAATGCAGAAGAGGAGGCTTCGCGTTGGACAGGTGCCGAACGTCAGTTTGTGGGTAGGTTTCACGCTTTTTACAATTGTCGATCAATACAGGGATGGTTGATTCTGTTTGTGGATGACGCTGGAATTGTCGTCTGATGATGTCCCACATGTGCTCGAACGGAGACATATCTGCTGATCGGGCAGACCGAGGCAACATGTCGACACTCTGCAGTGCATGTTGGGCAACACCCTCTAGAATGCTGTTCGTTAATAGCAGCCCAACAGATAGAATAACCAGATTAACGTACAAATTTGCAGTCAGGTTGCGTGAGATAACCATGAGAGTACGCCTTCTGTCATACGAAATCGTAGCCCAGACCATAACTTCCGGTGTTATATTCTGGAGTAGTATGATGTGGAAACCTGACAAGAACGTGACTTTAATCGTCTGAGTTGATTCAACGCGTTGCGAGCCCTATAATGAGAATAAGAAATGAAGTCCCCTGAACCACTATTTCGGCTAGTCTTTCATAAGGGTGCTTGGTAGCGTGACAATATAAATCAGAAAAATTCCAACGTGTCAGGGGTTTCAAAGGCGCTCCTAATGAATGCGACAGGCGTGCCGGTGCTCGGAATATGGTGGACTGCTGTGTACCGAGTAAATTAAAATTAAATGAAATACCGAGGAAGTAGACTGAAGAGCTCGATGAGGGGCAAAGCAAACGGAACACATGACCAAAGATTTAAGGATCTCGAGATTGGTGTGTCGAAGTGACGGAAGAAGAGCAGTAGCCCCTCGTATTTCCTTTTCAATTGCTCCGTGGAGCGGCGTTTCGTCTCGAAATTCCGCTCCGGAAGGTAAGGGAAGAAAATTGGTAGCACGAGAAAGAATGAAAATGTGTGTGGCGCTCTTACTGACGGAACAGCGCAAATATTCCTCCGCCTGTGAGTGAGTCGGCTGCCCCCACATAATTACGGCGAATATTTAGTGTCGCCGCGAGTTGCGTGTGCAAACAGAGCTGGTGGCTTCTGGAGACGGAAACGCAGACGGAGACGGCTGACGCCGCTCGATTACGGGGGACACAAACAGGGGGGCGGTCGATAGTCCTGTCAGCGCGGCGGCGTGCCAGTCTCGCCTCTGATTAAGTCACGGCCCACGAGTTCCCGTCCAACGTGCTTAGCATTCAACCCGTGTTTACGCCTAAGTTTGCCGCTCCGCCGTCAAAGCGGCGCTGGCCTCTCGCAGCGAGCATTTCGCGGCCGGGTCATCAGTGTCACGCTTGGTACGAGCCACTGGATCGTGTCTCCAGCAAGTAACCTGCAGAATACGTAGCACGCTCTAATTGTCAATTATAGTCTCCCACGCAAAAGATGAAGCCAAACTCTGGAGACCTGCTCTTCCAACAACGTCTGTTTTACAGTTCATAAAATATATCGTAAATACACAGCTTGAGTCTTCCACGAAACTTTGATCCCTCCCTGTTAACTTCCGTCGATGGAATTTAAATGTGTCGCGACTAATGCCAGAGCGACTCATATCTGGATTGGTTGCTTTTCACGAGGAGTCACCTGAACAGCTAAGCTATCTCAGCACGTCTCCAGGCCTAAATCAGACTTTCGCTGTCAGCAATGTTCCCACCTACAGCTTAAGAACATTACTACTAGAGGTTCTCCCACAGCGTATATAGGAATGGCACCACTGGAAACGGATATGAGTGAGGACCGGACAAATCGGTTTGTTAAAGCTACTACACGCTGAGAGCTGGAAATGCCTGTTCGAGTCTGCGTCCGGCCCCTATGCGCTAAATTGCTGCTTCAGAACTTCTCCTTCGTCTTTACTGATATCATTTCATGCCAATGCATCCTCACTGATTCCATCCCAAACATCCGTTCATTTCACATCAACGAATGAAATTTCAGTTGCTAACAATGGAGTATAATTTCGTGCTATGATTCATGTTTATGTAGCTTTAATAACAAAATGATAAAACATCAAAGTGTAGTTGTATGGAGAGAAAGCAGACACATCAGTATGTGGTTATCTTCATCAGTCACTTTCTAATGTTTCAGCTTGGCCGTTGTACGACAAAACGCAATAAATAACATAAAACCCATACTCTCAACAGAAAATATGTCATATATATGTCCGTTCATTTGGATTTAGGAAATTAGTGTCAAGGAGACATTCACGTTAGGCTGCTTTTTATTATTTTATCCCGCATTGCACATCCCTGCTCTTCATGTCTACGGACACTGTAACTAAGGGCTTCAGCAACACAAGAAACGTATTACATACCCTGCTTTCTTGTAACATTGGCCCACAGCTTATATCAATTTTTTTGAGTGATGTCTTGTTGCTTAGAGTTCCACTTTTCTTATTTTACTATTGAAATATCGATATTTCTTTAATTTTATAGTACAACGTTTTGACATACAAGTTGACATCAGATTGTAATAGATGGAAGGTTTTGTTACGTCTGTAACACTTCTGATTCCTTTGTATAGTGGCAGATCAACATAGCTCAAAACATCTAACCTTCGCTGTATACAGTGTGTAGCAGCTAAGATATATCCAGAATCCACACATATTATAAAAATGTGTGTGTGTATGTATGTATGTATGTCTGCATGTTCCACATTTCCTCCCACGCCACTGCACCGCTTCAACCAAAGTTGGAATACACATCACTTACTGTCTGGAAAGAATCAAGGTGGGGGTAAGAACTACCTACATATCAACGAAATGAGTGTGGGTGTACTCCACGACGCGTGGATACACAAACTATATTCATCCAATATTTGAGAAGAGAGCACGTCGAGATTTGCAACCAAATTCACACATAATTCCGAACGATTACGAAATATTTTCTCGGTGAGAAACCCCACAAAATAGTGAAAAACGCCAAAAAAGATGAAACCATAGAAGTTTATCTCACTATATTTTCGTTGATCTTGTAAGAAAGCTGTCACGTGAAGCATGACGTCTTAATTTATTACTTCTTTACTACCTATTGTATTTGTGACACAGTTGGCAGACATTATTTACATACAGCACTAAATTTACCTGCAAAATTATGTGTGTGCGACACACAACTCAGGACATATTAATTCCTAAACACTGTGATAGGTAGAAAGTGTTGCATCATGCGTGACGTTTAAATTTATTACTTGTTTACTACTAACACTATCCACAACACATTTCGCAGACAGTATTTACATATGCCCTGGTGTGCTTCAAAAACTACATCATTGTGAGACACACAGTTCATAAGATACGACGTCATAAACATTGAGGTACGTGAAAATGCCACATCATGCACGGCATCTGCATGTAAAACTTTTTGGCTGGTAACTGCATTTGGAAAACATTTTGCAGAGTGTATCTACATATGCTGCTGAATATACCTACAAAATCATAGTTGGCGAAAACGCATGTTTGAAGTCAGTGGTAGGCATATAAGATCGTCTGAAACCGTACTACATGTCGTCACCGATGGGAACAACTCCTTGACACCTGTATTGTCCGTCGCAGACAAACTGGCGGCGGCTCCATTATGCTCTGGGGGCATTCACGTTGGCATCCGAGCCCACTGGAGATGGTGAAAGACACCTTCACGGCCAAGGAGCACTGCACAATGGTTGCAGACAACGTACACCCCTACATGACGATCGTGTTTCTCGACAGTGGTGGCACAAGATAATGCACCATATCAAAAGGCCAGGAGTGTGATGGGCTGGGTCGAGGAACACAGTGGCGAGTTCCAGTTGATTTGATTCCCACCCCCAACTCGCCAGATCTGAACCCGACCGAACACATCAGGGATGTGACAGTGATTGAACCTGGCGTCATAAATCATCGGCCCTCTCCCCGGAATTTATGGGAATTAGGTGACTTGTGTGTGCAGATGTGGTGCTAACTCTCTCCAGCGACCTAACAGGGCCATTGCTTCCATGCCACGATGCGTCGCCGCTGGTATCCGTGCGAAAGGTGGGCATACCGTCTGTTAAGTAGGTGGTCATAATGTTCTGGCTGACCATTGTATTAAATCGACAGTACCGATGTGAACTCTTTATTAAATTAGTGTCTTTACCGACCTTTGTATGTATCACAACAGTTGTTTGTTACGGACATGGTTCAAATGGCTCTGAGCACTATGGGACTTAACTTCTGAGGTCATCAGTCCCCTAGAACGTAGAACTACTTAAACCTAACTAACCTAAGGACATCACACACATCCGTGCCCGAGGCAGGATTCGAACCTGCGACCGATGCGGTGGCCCGGTTCCAGACTGTAGCGCCTAGAACCGCTCGGCCAGCCCGGCCGGCTTACGGACATGGTCCTCGGTCTTTCACAGTGACAATTTCTCTCCTAGACTACGATTAGTTAATTATGAGAGTATCATGGGCGTTTCAATTGTGGGTCTTCCCAGGTATCGTATTTATCCCCCACAACGTATCAACATTTCACCTGGAAGCTTCCTTTCTTGGAAACCCTCGTGTAGGCCTTTTTGCAGCCGTGTAACTGTGCACGCTACAATAAGCGAAAATCAAGCTAGAAAAATCACATGAAAGAAGCGATCCCACCCAATATTAAATAATAGACTCGCTGTGACAAGGACTGTGACACATGAACACACTGTTTGCTTTGTCTCTAATTATTGGCATATAAGCCCGGAGCTGTTGCTTCGATAACTTAGAGGCCAAATTTCTCCCTCACCGTTAACGAATTCCGTCTACCTACGTAGTTGACTGACATGGGAGGCATCCATGCGTCATTCCTGATATTATCAGGAAGTACTGAAACGGGTTGCACTTACCCTCAAAACTGAGAACCTACGTGAATGAGATGGAACAGCTTCAAGGTGTGGACATCTAAGGCCGGGAGAGCTTTGTGTTGTCTTCATGCCTCCCCCATACCGGATCCTACTAGTAGAACAGTTGCAATAGTTCTGCATAGTCCTGCAGAGCTCTTCAGTAACGCAGTGAAATCAGCTGCATTTCTTTTTTTTCTTTTTTGCAACGCTTATTATCATTTAACGTGAAAATTTTTACAAAATTCTCTAAAACTTGTGACCGAAGATGGCAGAACATTTTCTAACAATAATTATTATGCCTCGGTGCTCACATTCAGAGCATTAAAAAAGCTGTTTTTTTTTTAAGTCCAAGCCCCAATCTTAACATCCCTTCAGTGGCAATGAACAACACATATCTAGAAGCGTGCAGCATGTCCTTTCTCTGAGGCGAAGGGTCGTGGCTAGGACTGTAAGAGACACCAAAAGCAGAGAACCCATATTGATCTATGAGCCCAACTACAGTGCTCAGTGTTCGGTTCCAGGTGCTCACATCTTACTCGACTGCTCAATGAAAGTGTGCAACACAAGCATAGTCACGTGCATATAGTGTTCTTCACAGCAGTTTGACACATTTCGGGACTGATGCATAGCGTTCCTGAAGCTACAGGTCACCTGTAGGCTGCTCTAGCCGAACAAACGGATGCACGAAATGTTACTGTAGGTTTCTGTACCATATGTCGATGAGAGACGATAACAGAAGTATTAGGAGCCCCATTCGTGAGGCACACGTAAGTATAACACGAAACTTCACCATGATGCGGAGAATTAAAGGGCTTGCCACACGAAAACGTAAGTAGAAACGAATATAGGTGCGAAATATCGCGATAAACTAAATTACATTCTAGATGATAGGTTAACTCCCAGCAAGATGTCTCATCAATATCGTTTGGTTGCAGATGACAAGCTACCTGTAATAAATAATACACAGGTGATCCGGAAAAATCATGCACATCAAGTGTAAAGGTATTAATAAAAAGAAACGAACTATTGTTTGAACTAAACAGCTACATAATTTTGTAATCATTTAATAAAAATGTTCGCACTACAGAATAAATAAAGAGGAAACCCACTGATGACGGCGCAGTGATGCTGAAACGTTTTTGGGTACTGAGAAAAAAACGGTGTTTTGCATAACTGGCGGGCCTCACATCCTACAATTTTAATTGCAAATACGGTCAACACAAGGAGCTTCAAATCCAAATGATGAATATAGTAATCAAATATTTCTAGTTCGGATCTCGCTATCGTTCCTTTTTTTCATTTTACTTTCTGCGTTTATTCCGAATACCTACATCATTTAACATAAACTTAATGAAATATGTGCTAATTAACACATACCTAATCATTATTTTAAAGTCACGTGTTCTTGTTTCTAATGACAGATTGCACGCAAAATTCCAACATGTCCCTGCCGACTTATAAAAGATTCGTTGCAGAGTACAGTTAGTAAAAGGTAAATAGATAAAGAAAACCTCAAATTTTGTGACTTGGTCTTTATTGACTGTTCAGCATTTCACTCAGTAGATAGCAGTGAAATAGAAAAAGTTACTTTCGATTACAATGGGTTTATTTCCGCCCCATAAAACTTCAAATTTCATGCCGTCAGTCGTAATTACAGAATGAGAAGCTTGTGAAAACTACGAGAATCTGGTCATATCTTAATGTCATCTGGATATGTATGAGGCAGACGTCAGTATAAATAACGCTATCTTAATACTCGCAATGGAAAATGTCACACAACTATGCTATGATAATTAGTTTTACGCAACCCTTTTTAGAAAAAATAGGTTGGAATTATAGACTCATTTACGAGGAAGTGGAAGGGGATATGGAATTGTCATCATAAGAGGTACTTGAACTACAACAGGATGTCGGAAACTTGTTGCTGGGGGGAGAGTGACGTAATACACAGCTTACAACAGAAATATTGATATATTTATGTCACGTTTGACAGACAAAAACAAGAAGTAAATAACACGTGAATATCTATTGTCGTAGTCGCAGTTTAAAGACATATTGCAAACAAGGAAAAACCTATGACGACAGCTACCATACAACTGCGAGATGTTTTTTGAAATCGCAACATTTATGGCACGAACCGTACCTCATTTAATAATAAATCCACATGTAGGTGATTCTGCGCTAGATGACTGGCATAGGTCTCTCATTCTGATACCAGCGATATGAGTGTAGTGTGTGGGAAGCAGCCCTACCACATGGGACAGTACAGTGTTAAAGTATTCTAGACATGACCTGTAAATTGTAGACGCAGTGCTAATTCACCAGCGAAGACGGTAAACCTAAGAAATTAGAACTACGTTAATACATGTCACTAAATTTTAAATGAGATAGTCCCCCGATGGAATTGTTGAAATGAGTGTTTAATTGTTGAGTTTTATGGTGTTTTTACGATCAGTCGTGTAGCTAGTTGGGACAGTCACTTACCAGTCCGTCACTCGTAAACGTAACAGCAATATCGCTGAGAAATATTCTATTTTCATGTGTGCATTTCACTTTTGCGTTAAGAATATTTCACTTTAGGTCCAATAAGAAATGCCGAATACCTCAGTAGCTATTTTATTTATGAACCATATCACTGCCACAAACACTGAAGAGCCAAAGAAATTGGTACACCTGCCTAATATCGTGCAGGGCCCTCGCGAGCACGCAGAAGTGCCGCAACACGACGTGGTATGGACTCGACCAATGTCTGAAGTAGTGCTGAAGGGAATTGACAACATGAATCCTTCATGGCTGTCCATAAATCCGTGAGAGTACGATGGGGTGGAGATCTCTTCTGAATAGTACGTTGCAAGGCGTCCCAGATATGCTCAGTGATGTTCACGTATGGGGAGTTTGGAGGCCAGTGGAAGTGTCTAACCTCAGAAGAGTGTTCCTGGAGCCACTCTGTGTGGGTTGTCGCATTGTCCTGCTGCAATTTCTCAAGTCCGTCAGAATGCACAACGAACATGAATGCATTCAGGTGATCAGACAGGATGCTTACGTACATGTCACCTGTCAGAGACGTATCTTGACGTATCAAGAGTCCCAAATCACTCCAACTGTACACGCCCCACACCATTACAGAGCCTCCACCAGCTTGTACAGTTCCCTGCTGCCATGCAGGGTCCATGGAATCAAGACGTTGTCTCCACACGCGTACACGTCCATCCTCTCGATACAATTTGAAACGAGACTCGTGCGACCAGGCAACACGTTTCCAGTCATGAACAGTCCAATGTCGGTGATGCTGGGCCCAGGCGAGGCGTAAAGCTTTGTATCGTGCAGTCACTAAGGGTACATGAGTTGGCCTTTGACTCCGAAAGCCCATATCTGTGTTTCGTTGAATGGTTCTCACGCTGGCTTGTCCCTGCATTGAAACCTGCAGCGATTTGTGGAAGTGTTACACTTCTGTCACATTAAACGATTCTCTTCAGCTGTCGTTGGTCCCGTTCTTGCAGGATCTTTTTTCGGCGGCAGCGATGTCGGAATGTTTTACCTGATTCCTGATATTCACGGTGAAATGGTCGTACGGTAATAGCCCAACTTCATCACCACCTCGGAGATGCTCTGTTCCATCATTCGTGCGCCGACTATAACCCCACCTTCAAACTCATTTTAATTTTGATAACCTGCCGTGGCCGTCCGGGGTGGCCGAGTGGTTCTAGGCACTACAGTCTGGAACCACGCGACCGCTACGGTCGCAGGTTCGAATCCTGCCTCGGGCATGGATGTGTGTGATGTCCTTAGGTTAGTTAGGTTTAAGTAGTTCTAAGTTCTAGGGGACTGATGACCCCAGATGTTAAGTCCCATAGCGCTCAGAGCCATTTGAACCATAACCTGCCGTTGTAGCAGCAGTAACCGATCTAACAACTGTGCCAGACACTTATTTTCTCATATAGGCGTTGCCAAGCGCAGCGCCGTATTCTTCCTGTTTACGTATGTCTGTATTTGAATACGCATGCCTAGACCAGTTTCTTTGGCACTTCAGCGTAATTGCTGGTCAGGCCACGTAGTTCCAGCGAGCGTTTCCGTGCACTAAGTATCGTTTCCGCCACACAGGTACGTGCTGTAAAATCATGAGACGGGATGTATGCGCACTGAGATTGTGAAACCAAGTATAGCGGCACCATGAGGTACGATGCAGCCATCTCCCCTCGTACCGTAATGCTGGATACTATTTTAGTGTCGTAAAGTCAAGGAAATATAATCTGGAGTACTTTCTGTCTCATTAACTGTTCTACTCTTTGTAATGATGACTGTTATCAACAAAAAAATAACTGTGTCTATACACAGTTGTAAGCGCATATATTTGGTATGGAGTATTTTCTGAATTTGAGAGACGTTGATGCGTAGGTAGACAAACCGACGAGAAAAAGTCTAAGGAAATTTCTTCTGAACTTACGATACGGACAAACCGCGACGACGACGTAGTGGAAGATGGGATGTGGATAGATGGCGTCATCATACAGAGGGGCCATATTTGAAAACTCAAGACTGTGCTGTATGTTAAAGTCTGATACAGGAAATGATCCAACAGTCAACAAAAAGTACCCGATGTTGTCGCAATTGTTTTGTTCATGGAATTCGAAACTCTTTATATAAAACTGATAAAAGCATCCGATTTTTTATCGTACAGAATATGACACAAAATACTGGCGACTACCAAATTAAGTATGTTACGAAATTTCCACTACAAAAAATTCACCACTATTGAGCTTGAAAGATAAATATCTAGAGACTAAAGAATTTTGACGTAAGTTTGTGTCCCTGCACAATCATTTATGCAATGTTCTGCTCATGGTAAAAATGAGACACTGGAGCATTATATACGGTCAATAACGATGTCATTTAAGATGTAGCTAAACCGGAATGTGTAATTCTCCAATTCTTTGAACCAGGCACATTTTTAACAGTAGAATCTTTTATATCAGTTAAATACTCGAAGTTATCGTATGTTTTGGATGTAAGTCAGAGGAATAGAACGAAACGAGTTTCACTTTATTTTTGTCCCTCATTTCTGTACCAGTGTCGCCAACATAAGCTGACATTTAACACCAATTACGAAGACCCAGGAATTTGTAGTAAGTTCGTCTGACGATGGGTACTTCATAATCTGATAGTAAATAGGACGAATTCTTGTATTAGGAAGTTTGTAGCCATTTGTGCATTTTATTTGAAAGACTAACTAAATTACTTCTGCGAACAGGTTGTTCAGGAGTGCAAAAGAGTAAAACACACACACACACACACACACACACACACACACACACACACACACACACGCACGCACGCACGCACACACACACACACACACACACACACACGTAAGAAAGGAACTCTACCGTAGGTGTGAAACAGTTGTAGACTGCGCTGGCCGTCATCGGGATTGATGATTTAAACTGTGACAGAAAATTGTGCATCTCAGGTTTCATATTTGCATTATTGTCCAACGATAATCGTGTTCAGTTTCCTTCAAAACACGTAGTTTTGTTAGAATGAGATCGGGATTCTCCTTCAGCATTTTAAATACAGAAGGGAAATAAATGTTATTTGGCACAATGGTGTTGGTAGAGATATTCGAAAGAGCTTTCCAGTCAGTTGCTCTGATGAACTGCGTATTCATATTTACAAATATTGCGTAAAATTTAGATGAGCTGAATTGCAGATTAAGGATTTTAATCGAAATTAATTGAATTACGAATGAATTCACCTCAGTAAATAAGCAATGATACCATCAAATGCGTGCCGCTCGCTACTACATTTCACGCCGCTTATGTCAGACATAAAAGGTATGCGACGGCACAAGCTGAGTTGTTTTAGCTGCCTTGATCATAACGCAATGCGATTGATTTCTATAAATCTTTATCATCATCATAGGAAATCAACGCTACTGTCAAGAGGCAGCAGTAATTATTAATAATTTTTCCTTCTTATATCCTACATACTACGTGTTGAAGTCCATAAACATACCTTTGTTGCTGTAATGTGGAGAGATACACTATATAGCGTAATGTGTTTATGGTGTGATCTTAGAAGAAGCGGTTTCATATGAATTTTCCTATTTAATTATAAGAAGGGCCATTGTAATTAGCTAGCTTCCGACAAAAGAGATTATCACTCCTCAGTGGAGGCGCCAGACCAACAGGGCATATATGAAAATGCGCGCGCCTCATGTCTGTTGGTGAGTTAATGGCAAGCATATTTTTACTTTTGTTTAGTGATATGGTAATCCTGATGATGCAGAGCTCTTACAATAGCTTGTATTAAAAACGGCTGCAGTATGACTATGTCCAGAAGCGGACATATGAAATAAAAAATAAAGTGTAAAGGAAACCATGGAGAAATATGAAAGGGAAATTAGAGGTCAGACAGAAAAATAAATTCTTTAAGATATACCGATGAAATTATAATTCTGTCAGAGACGGTAAAAGACTTGGTACATCACTTGAATGAGCTAGGTTTTAAGATGAATGGCAACAAAATTAATAAATAGATTATGGAGATCAGTCTAATTACATGAGTCTATGCTGAGGAGAAGATATTTGGGAATGAGACACAAAAAGCAGTAGATAAATTTTGCTATTCTCGTCAGAAAAACAACTGACAGTGACCGAAACTGAGAGAAAATAAAATTCGGACTGAGACTAGCAAGGAATGCGTTTTTGGAAAAGAGAAATTTGTTCATATCTGAGTCAACGTTATATGTTAGAAAATCTGTTCTGAATGTATTTGTCTGGAGTGTAGCTTCCGTGCACAAACGTGGGTTTAAAATTCTCGTTCTGTCATCGAGATTAAGCTTTCCTCGTGATTCTCTAAATCACTTAAGCCTAATTCTAGGATAAATTACTCGGAAAAGTAGTGGCTGACTTTCTCTCACACCCTTGCGCAATTCTCCGTCTCTAATAGAATTGTCGAGGGGAAGTTAAAACTTCTTTCCTTTTATCCGTAAGGCAGTGGCTTTGTCGTTCGTCTTCTCTCGAACTGTAGCAACTTCGCAAATACTCTGAGACACCAGTATGTCCATAGTTGCCATTACCTGCATTTATCTTAAGCGATTTAGGGAAATCGCTGGAAACCTGTATCTGCGTGACCGCACGGTGAACAGGGCTTACATACGGAACACAGCCATACACAGAAGAGCGCCGAGTTACCCACATCTCATGGGCACCGGAGTAATTCTTAGTTTCCTAAGAGGGCGCACTGAGGTATGGCCTGTTTCATGCTCTGTCATATGTCACGCAAATAGAATGGCGTGCAAAACTTAAGAAAGTAGCTTTCGTATCATGTGTCACTGCCACATGAAACTTGGAACATACGTAGAGGGTAATAGAGAAGGTAGCTACAATGAAAACGCAATGAGTCGAACAGAAATAGCAATAATTACAGTGAAATCACCGCGGTTCATAACTGTCCCCTGGAGATTAGAAAAGGCACAACATGGTTCTTAGTAGGATTTGTGATGACCCTGGCCAGCAACGCATGCTCTGCAAGGTGCTGCCGTGTTGCTCACAAAGTAGGAAACGAGTTCCTGTGGTAGGACTTTCCATTCGTACGCCAACGCGGTGGATGGTAACGTGGGGCCTGGACGTGCTGCAGCATGTCATCCGACACGTGCTCGACGGGATTTAAGTTGGAGGAACGGGCTGGCCAGTCCCTTCGCTGAATGTCCTCTCGTTCCAAGAGCTCCTCCACCCGTGCTGTTAGATGCAGTCACGCGTTGTCAACAACATTAGAGAAGCCAGGAGCTATGCACTGCTGAGAAGACGCACATTAGAAAGGAGTACAGCTCGCAACAACGTTAACAGTTGAGAGTACCGTGTTCAAAGGTTTAGAGGTCAATACACCCATGCCACACTATGTCTCCACACATTACGAGATCTGGACCACCAAAAAGATCATATTCGACAATGTTCCTGGGTTCGTGCCGTGTTACCACCTCCCACCCTGGGTATGCCCAGAATCACTACTCAGACTGCATCTGCTGTCATCCAAGAAGAGCCCACGTTCCCGCTCCTCGTTGGTCCAGTCCCTATGCACCTGGCATCATCGCAAAAGATGTCCCAAATGTCCGGGTTTCAACAGGGTACAACGTACTGATCGCAGGGCAAAGAGACCACAGCTATGAAGTAGCCGTGACACTGTGGAGGGTGAGATTGCGTGCCTTGCAGCCCTGTGAAATGTGGCGGCAATAGCATCCGCTGTTTGTCGTGGGGCTCTTCTTGTCTTTTGCACAACGTAGCGATCATCAGATGCTGCAGAACATGGTCGACCAACTCCTTTCATTAGGGGCAGCAAAGCCTGTGGTTCGGAACATTCCCCATCCACGCAAAACAGCACCAAACTCCTGGCCTGCACTCGGCGCACTTCGGCTTTCTTCCAGTTGCCCAATGAATCTTCCCCGTGTGAAGTCGTCCAGATGCTGTCTACGGGACATTTTTTAGTAAAGAATACCATCACAGTGCACCGTAGCTGCTTGCTGATTGATACACAGTGTCTACAACTGCCTCTTACTGCCGGGCCAGCCTCATTTCTCGCTATAGTCAGGGTGATCTCAGGCTGTTTTTCCACGACCTGGGGGATCTGTGACAGAATGCTTCTGCACTTTAATTCATTTCCATAGAGATGTTAATAAGTTATGTTAGTTTATTAACCTCCTTCACAAGTTTTGTAGAACAGTGTAGTTCAGAAGCGGACGTCCATCCGCCAAACGCGGATATAAACACACAAACGGCTTTACTCAGACAGTACCAGCATTTCAAGCCAGCATCAGCAGTCTTCAAGTCACCGCCAGTTAGTGCCAACTTGACATTCTACAAGTGATCTCACAAGGAAAACCTTGAGTTCGAGATCTCAAATTCATTATTTAGTAGGGCTCATTTGAAAATGTTGTGTTAACACTTATGATAGGAAAAATATTAGCTGCTAATGGCTCACTATGTGCATCAGGAGCATGACAGAAAATGAGTTTGCGCTAAATGTAGAGCTCTACCTTCTGTGGGATATATGTATTACACTTCACAAAATGGACTTTGTCAAAATTCAAGAAATATTCAAAACAAACCATTATCTTGCACCGTGAACACCGAACGATAAATGGCGCTCCACAGTGATCACAAAAGTTCGCACCATCAAGATCGAAGGCGAACTCCTTGGAGTTACAAACCGTGCAGGATTTTCAGCTAGGTATCTATTCTTAAGGAAAGCATATACATGGTGTTTCAAAAATGACCGGTATATTTGAAACGGCAATAAAAAGTAAACGAGCAGAGATAGAAATACACCGTTTGTTGCAATATGCTTGGGACAACAGCACATTTTCAGGCGGACAAACTTTCGAAAATACAGTAGTTACAATTTTCAACAACAGATGGCGCTGCAAGTGATGTGAAAGATATAGAAGACAACGCAGTCTGTGGGTGCGCCATTCTGTACGTCGTCTTTCTGCTGTAAGCGTGTGCTGTTCACAACGTGCAAGTGTGCTGTAGACAACATGGTTTATTCCTTAGAACAGAGGATTTTTCTGGTGTTGGAATTCCACCGCCTAGAACACAGTGTTGTTGCAACAAGACGAAGTTTTCAACGGAAGTTTAATGTAACCAAAGGACCGAAAAGCGATACAATAAAGGATCTGTTTGAAAAATTTCAACGGACTGGGAACGTGACGGATGAACGTGCCGGAAAGGTAGGGCGACCGCGTACGGCAACCACAGAGGGCAACGCGCAGCTAGTGCAGCAGGTGATCCAACAGCGGCCTCGGGTTTCCGTTCGCCGTGTTGCAGCTGCGGTCCAAATGACGCCAACGTCCACGTATCGTGTCATGCGCCAGAGTTTACACCTCTATCCATACAAAATTCAAACGCGGCAACCCCTCAGCGCCGCTACCATTGCTGCACGAGAGACATTCGCTAACGATATAGTGCACAGGATTGATGACGGCGATATGCATGTGGGCAGCATTTGGTTTACTGACGAAGCTTATTTTTACCTGGACGGCTTCGTCAATAAACAGAACTGGCGCATATGGGGAACCGAAAAGCCCCATGTTGCAGTCCCATCGTCCCTGCATCCTCAAAAAGTACTGGTCTGGGCCGCCATTTCTTCCAAAGGAATCATTGGGCCATTTTTCAGATCCGAAACGATTACTGCATCACGCTATCTGGACATTGTTCGTGAATTTGTGGCAGTACAAACTGCCTTAGACGACACTGCGAACACCTCGTGGTTTATGCAAGATGGTGCCCGGCCACATCGCACGGCCGACGTCTTTAATTTCCTGAATGAATATTTCGATGATCGTGTGATTGCTTTGGGCTATCCGAAACATACAGGAGGCGGCGTGGATTGGCCTCCCTATTCGCCAGACATGAACCCCTGTGACTTCTTTCTGTGGGGACACTTGAAAGACCAGGTGTACCGCCAGAATCCAGAAACAATTGAACAGCTGAAGCAGTACATCTCATCTGCATGTGAAGCCATTCCGCCAGACACGTTGTCAAAGGTTTCGGGTAATTTCATTCAGAGACTACGCCATATTATTGCTACGCATGGTGGATATGTGGAAAATATCGTACTATAGAGTTTCCCAGACCGCAGCGCCATCTGTTGTTGAAAATTGTAACTATTGTAATTTCGAAAGTTTGTCTGCCTGAAAATGTACTGTTGTCCCAAGCATATTGCAACAAACGGTGTATTTCTATCACTGCTCGTTTAGTTTTTATTGCCGTTTCAAATATACCGGTCATTTTTGAAACACCCTGTAGAATCATATGGGTGTAACGGGTTGATGAGAACTGATGGAATGTGATAGCATGCGACCGAATGCGAAACAGTTTGTCGTGGAGTTTATCATGAAGGTGGTTATCCCTTAAGGCGTAGCTGCAGATCGCGCGATAACACGTTCTATAGGCACGGAAAAAATAAACATCCATAGGCTGAACACGTTCAGTGGTTCCAGGATGTATGAACTGCAACGTCACGCAGTCTTCAGGAGGCTAGTTTGCTCTAAAGGAGTATGATTTTTATACGCAGAGCAGGAATCAAGAAAAAGGAAGTGATGTTGACTAGCTATTGCCCAAAAGCTGGGCCCATACCATAGCTGTAGTTCTCTTATGCCAATTTTCCCATTCTTTCTTCCTGTGACGTAATTATTCCCTACGGCGCTTGCAAGATCGCGCAGTCGAGAAGAAATCGTAGGGGGCAAAGCAACACAATAAATAACTTTCCAGCCAATTTACCATCCACAGTCGGCGTAACTGTAAACGAATACGTTAAGGCATTGATGTTAGTTGGTCTCCATACAACTCTCTTGGTACCTCTAATTTCCGGGGTTCTTTTCGTATGCATTTCTTCTTCAAATCTCGATTGGTCGGATCTGAAAACAAATTCCTTACAGAAAGATGGGATAAGTTAGTTTATCACCATTTTGCGCTGAGACTACGAGGGATTAACTTCCCCACGAAAAGTAGGCCATAGAGGGAATCCGGCTACCCGGCCTCTTTGCCGGCAACTGTGCGTCATTCGACAGAAGACCAGCAGCCACTACATTCCGCGGTCGCGGAGGCCAGCGAAGTTGTCAGTGATTATCCCAGATACGACCCGATTACCTCATCTGGCACCGGTGCTTTGGGTGCCGTGCAGAAGCGCACATTGGAGCATGAGGAAGAACGGAAGTGCGACAAATGAGCAGCACTTGCCGTGGAGCAGTACGACAACAAAACAAGGGAAGTAGCCAGCTTATCGCAGCAGTGCGTAGCTAAGGCTTTGCCATTAGGGAGCCCCGTATCTGTAGACTTGTCCATGAAGCTGCACTTGCCAAGTTCTTCTACTGTTGCACCAACTCGTGATAAAAACAATGCTGTTCCCTCAGGCCGGTCAGCTTATGCAATGAACAAAAATAACCGTTATCGTGACAGCGACATTGGCCCTTTCTGTATATATGTGGAAGGACGTACAGGAAACGGTAGTACACTGCATCTTACGACGACTGGAAATCTTGTGCACACAAAGAATTTACGGCGCAGGCAAAACACTAGAAACATCAATAGGACGGAACAGAATCAAAATCGAACTTAACGTTCCCAGAGTAGCTAACTTACTGGTACAGTCCTCGGTATTTTCTGCCCACCAACTGGAGGTCTGTATATCAAGTAACGTCATTACGCGCCAGGGTGTAATCTGAAAAGCTGACACCGGCTTAAATGAGGAAGAAATCTTGCACGCGATAGTTTCACTCTATGCCGTCTTGCATGTTAGCCGCATGTCAAAAAAGGTGATGGAAGACAGAATTACCACTGCCGCACTATTTGTCACATGTGTACTTCAGTTTTCCTCGGAAATACTGCCAGACGTTGTTACAGGTTACTGAATTTGTTGCCCAGTGGATATACGTATATGTCCCTTCCGCGCGGAAATGTTTTAAGTGACTCAGATTTAATCATGTAATCAACCAGAGCCGCTCTCCCATAAGATGGGCCAAATGTGGTGAAATCATGCGCGAGTCCACTGCCCCTCCTCTCAGCCCCGGTGTAAATATTGCAACAAGAGCACGAGGCGATAAACCCGGAATTCACAAAGTACGCAAGCCAGAGGTACATTAGGAAAGTCGCTACTAGGCAAGGCGTAACTTTCGTGGAAGCTATCTAACATAGGCCGTATGCAGTCTCGGCGACACCTGCGAGATGAACGGGCCTTCCCAGCTCTGCCGGCTCAGCCGCACGGATGTACAGTCACAAAGCAGCGACGCCAGGACGCCGGCCCGGCGGCCACACCGCGGTAGACGGAATCACCACCTCTGCACCGAAACACTCTGCACTCGGACCGATAAGCATCACCCCATACGTGCACCAAAACCACGCCTCCATGTCGCTGAGCAACTCTTGTAACGGAAATTCCGCTCCGGAAATAGAAACAGGAAGACCGTCCGCTCCGGGGACAATCACACTGCAAGACAAACTTTTTATCTTATCATGCAGGTGACTCACGAAATCCAAACGGCACCACAAGGACCAGTCACTCCCATTGCGATATGCTAGATATTAGTAGAAACTCTGACTCAGCAAAATGGCGATTAAAATTCTACAACGTGTAATGGTACTTGAATTACGTAACCATTATGGCAGCTCACTCTAACCTCTCGATACCAGCAATATTTTACTGTGTTACTGTAAAGTAGTTGACATATTTCTGAGACAACATTCAGATTTAATTTCATTAATGTAGAGGTACTTTGATACATCGATATGTTTATATTGCAATGATATTATTCTTGTGTGTATTCTTTCTTTTGTTACTATGGTCTCTGTCGTACTTGTAACTCTGATTTTTGGGCGCGTAAGCGATTATTAGTTAGTTGTTAGAGAGTCGGACCTTGAGAAGGTCAAGTCTTGGACGTCATGTTGGAAAGACGCATATTTTAGTCAGCTTATAATATGTGATCTTTAACTGTGAGGAAGACGTTTTCAAGTATGTTTTGTATTGTGAAGTGATGTTTTGTGTGTTACGTGCTATCGCAAAAAAAGTAATAAAAAGGAAGCGTAACTTAAATTCGGAGTGCTGATTATTTTTTTACATCACCATTGCGCTAACTTTGAAAGGTTTAATCTTCAAGAATGGTTTGTGAAGCGCATCTACAAAACTTTTGAATATAGCAGAATAAAACCTAGGCCTCTTTGCATCTGAGCTTGGAATCACCACTACCTAGATTTACGACGATTGAGCCACGATTTTACAACGAGATCAGCGTGGGAAACACGAAAAGATGAGTGCCTAATTTATTCATTATTACATGAAATGACTTTATTTACTGTGCTCTAATGACACCTGCCACATAATAACTTTATTGTTGCCCGAAAATGCAGTATTTAGCAGCGTGAGCAACACCACAATCATTATTAAATTTTGACCTTTGTTGTGGTAGGGTGTTTAGAAACGGAACACCAGGTGGGTTGTTTTCAACAGAGAAACCCTGCAAAGAGAATTACTTTCACACGACATACACGTTGCAGCTATCCCAAATACTTGGCTTAAACCACATTCGTTGTTCTCGCTCCCAGGCTTCCACATTATTTGGGAAGACAGACTCGACGAAAAGATGGAGCTGCATTGCTCCTTAGATCCTCAGTTCCTGCTTCTGCTCGATACTTCCACCACACTCACGCAAGAGGCTTCCAGGCTGTAGCGGTAGGCACTCGTTTCAAAACTCTAGACCTGTCTCCATAGCGGCATTATACTGCCCTCCAAAAACCAAAGTCTAAATTGACGAGTGGCAGACATTGCTTAATTAGCTCGACTCCCCTTTCCTTTTTTGTGGAGACTTCAGTGGGCCCATACGAACTGGGGATGCGAGATGAACGATAGATTTGGAGCAGCTTTTTGGTCATCTTGATGAATTCAGTTTATTTACTCCGAACAATCGTTGCCCAACTCTCATCCTGGCGTCTGGGAGACGCTCGTCCGCATAGGCATCATTTTTTGTTCTTCGAATATCTCCCAAGAATTTAAGTGAGAGCTCTGCCCCTACCCGCTGCGGTCTGATCATTTTGACACTCGAATAACTACGATAAATGGGAGTGATCCAAGTCCATACATGCCGTCATCAAAATGGAACATGCGCAAGACTGACTGGGAGGCCTATAATACGTACATGAAGGAACACCTTCAGGCAGGCTTACTGCAAGGGTCCGCAGACGAGCATTACAATTTGCTCATTTCCCTAGTAAACTTCGCAGCCGTATTTTCCAAATGCCGAGTCAAACAGATGCGGAGGCTGAAAGATCATTCAGTTCCGTGGTGGAATCAGAACTGCTCAAGACAAGTTGCTAAAAGAAAGCTAACTTACAGCATCTATAAAAGAGAACGCACCTAAGCGAATTTTCTCAAATACAAACAGGTGGCCGCCGTGACCAAACTCTTTTTGAAGCAGCAGAAGAAATAGTCTTGGAGTCAGTCTCTCAATCTCCCACCAGAGAAACTCCGTTGTCATCGGTTGGGTCCACCACATGCAAATTCGCCGGCCTGGAGGGCCGCGAGGTTCTAGGCGCTACAGTCTGGAACCACGCGACTGTTACGGTCGCAGGTCCGAATCCTGCCTCGGGCATGGATGTATGTGATATCCTTAGGTTAGTTAGGTTTAAGTAGTTCTAAGTTCTAGGGGACTGATGACCCCAGATGTTAAGTCCCATAGCGCTCAGAGCCATTTGAACCATTTGAACCGCATGCAAATTCAAAAAACAAGTCCGTCTTCCTTAAGGTTTACATTGCTGGATGGATGACTTTACACAAACCGTCGTACACCACATCGGTCACCCTTGAATCACTGTAGACCTCGGATGCTGCTTCTCCCTCGCCCTTGGGATCGACGCAGTCTTACAGACTCCAATTCAATTCTCAGAACTGCATAACTTCTTAAAAGGTATGAGCGGTGCTGTTCCAGGATATGACGACATCACTACAGAATACTGACCAGTTTGCCGGACAGAGCGTTACGCATACTGGTCGACATTTACAATCATACATGGTAACTAGGCAACCTCCCGGACTATTAGCGCACTTACTTAATTGTTTCCATACTCAAGCCCTGCCAAAACCCCAATGTAGGTAATTCATACCGTCCCATCGCTTTTTCTTCTTGCTTGTTTAAAACATTAGAAAGGATCATGAAGCGCCGTTTGGAATGGCGGTTTGGGAGGAACTACGTTATGTCCCGGCTCCGGGCTCAATACGGGTTTCGAAAAGGAAGAGGCACCGCAGGCAGCCTAAGTCATCACCGACACAGAACATATTTATGCTTCTAATGGTTACTTGATGGCGATATTTTTCGATGTTCCCAGTGCGTACGGCAGTATGGTCGTGAACGTAATGATACAGAAGCACCAGTCAGAGGGTGAGGAAGACTTCGTTATCACAACCTTTACTCCCTGATATGGCAACGTGTAATCTATATAGGACAACAGGACAGTATCTTGCATGGACCTCGTCTGGTCTACAGAAGACTGCCGCAAGGCTCCATCTTAAGTCCTATTCTTTATGCGCTGTTCTCATCAGCTCTTGGCACTACAGTAAAAATCCTGATGTACGTCGATGACATCTGCATGTACTCGTTTTCTCTCAGCTTGAGGATGACGCTAAGAGGGTTGGATCCAGCGGTGTACGAGCTGTACTCGTGCATGAGCAGAATTGTACTAAACCTGGCAGGTCACGTCCTAAATCTTCGGCTGTTGTCTTCACACGGGAGAGAGAGACGATAAGAACGCCCGAGATACGATTGGGGTCCTTTTACCATTCCAGTACGGAGCTCAGTCAAATGGCTTGGACTTTTTGTCGACAGCAGACTAACGTGTGCAAGCCACGTGGAATATTTTATTTCGAAGTCCATCGATCACTCAATATCCCATGATCGGAATTTCGCGTTTGCTGGAGAGCAGATGTTACATGCCTACCCACTCTTCACCGTGGCACGATTCAGTCCATACTGGATTATGGATGCACGTTATATGGCAATGCCACGACATCTCTGCTAAGCAAGAGCGGTACTTTTCAATACCGTGCCCTACGCATCTGTCTTGGAGCAATGAATACTGCACCTACGAATGCGCTTTTGGTGGAGGCAAGGGAGATGCTTCAATTCCGAAGTACTATAATCATCTTGATGTTGAAGCTCTTTTGTCTGTGTTTGCTTTAACAATAACATACGTTTTTGAGTGGGGTCCGCCTTTAGCAAAACACAGTTTCGTTTTTTGTTCCCGACATGTTTCACTGCAGTTGCAGCATCATCAGTATGTTTTTTATTATTATGGCTGATAAACATAAGGAATGTTCTTTACTGTTGAAATACATATAAACATTAGTTTCTAAATGGTAATTACAGGTTTTTGAAGAGCACATGATATTGTGTATTCATACCTTCTTACCACATGGTGTGGTTTTATTGCTGTATTACGTTTTTACAGTGACTGTTTTTCTTTACAATTTGTCGCCTGCAACTACATACAACTTAATGTATGGAAAACATTTACGTAACAATTAAGATTTCTAAACTGTTATGGCTCTGTCTCAGATAATAATTTAAGTAAAAGGTTGTGTGTGTGTGTGTGTGTGTCTACATTATGTTTCACTTACTTTTTCTTTTTTCGCTATCTTCTTCATTGTCAAGTTCTATATATTGAGTTGACGTTGTCACTGTCACTGTCACTGTTTACCAGCTGTAATAACAAGATGGCGGACAGTGGAACAGTAGAAGGTGTGAAAACAAGATGGCAGACAGTGGAACAGTTGAAGATGTCATTGGCAGTTGTTTTGAAATTCCCAGAGGTGTGTGTGTGTTTGTGTGTGCATGAAAAGAAAGAGGGAGAGAGAGGAAGAGGAAGACAGAGAGAGAGAGAGAGAGAGAGAGACAGAGAGAGAGAGAGAGAGAGAGAGAGAGAGAGAGAGAGAGACTGACAGAGAGGGGGAGAGAGTAGGTTTGAGGATTTATCATTATTATTATAATTAGATTTATTTATTTTTTGTTTTATGGTGTGTGTGTGTATATGTCTGTGTGTACGTTTGGGGGGGGGGGGGGGGAGGGTAGGAGTTCTATAGGTCGGTATTATCTAATAATTCTTTCAGGGTGGAGAACAGAGTTCCATTGCAGCTGTGTGTTCATTTATTACTTGCTTTCCTTCAACTATGGCTTCTAGTATTTGATAATTTTCTTCAATTATTAGTTTTTGTGGGGGGCTGTTGTTGCATATAAGAATTTTAAAATCAGTGTTGATGTCTGTTGGACTATGTTTATTGTCCATTAGTTTGTAATTACCAGTTGTGTTGTCTTTGTCTGTGCTTGTGTTGGTTGTTCATAGTTTCCTCTGTGTTGAGTTGTCTGTCCTGTAGGCTATTTTTAGCCCTTGTTTTTGAGTATATTGCCTATTCTGTGGCCTGATTTGTTGTTGTAGGTGAGAGTGAACACCACTTGTTTGTTGTTGTGGGTGTTTCTTGTTCATGCGTGCTCGTCTATGTGTTCTGTGTTTGTGAGTCAAGGGAGTTAGTTGCAGAAGAAATAAGATACGTAATAAAGAGAAACAAGAACAACATATTGACAAGAACAAAAACCGAAGAACAAAAAAAAAATGCAGAAAAATAAAACACAGACTTAGGAACAATGAGGTACGAATTACGAGATCAGACAAGGGCAGCACCATGATAATAATAAAAATGGATGAATACAAAAATAAAACCTTAAAATTTATGGAAGACAACAACATAGCATTCTAAAACTAATCACAGAGCAAAAGTATTTCTCAATTGACAATCAGTTCTACTCACAAGAAGTTGGACTTCCAACAGAGTCACCATTCAGTGGACTTCTAGCCAACATTTTTCCTAATCACATGGAAAATAAAATATTTGAAACAATAGTAAGACCCAAACAATACTGGATAATATATTGGTATCGTTATGTGGATGACGTCCTATGCCTTCTAGATGAAACACCCAGTCGCATCTAACAACTCCATAGTGATATGAACAAAGTCCACCCAAAAATAAAATTCACCTTAGAAACAGAAAACAACAAATGTTAAACTTCCCCATATTCAGAAAAGTAACCACCACAAGCACAGCCATTCACAAAAATTCCATTCATCTGACTACACACAAACTAGCCAGTTTCCAATATATGCTACACAGACTGAACAAAACTCCACTCACTGAAAGCAGCTATAACAATGAATTACAGACAAACAGCTGCTGAGAATGGATATGACACAAACACTGTAGATAAACTGAACCAAATAATTAAAACAAAATTAAAAAAGACACCCAACAGACAAAAGCCTTCTCACTTACTTACTTACAAACACACAGAACACACACATCAACAAGAAACACCTGCAACAACAAACAAGTGGTTCACAACAAAAACAACAAAGCAGCCCACAGCACAGGCAATATACTCAAAAACAAGGGCTAAAATATTCTACAGGACAGACAACTCAACACAGAGGAAACTAAGGACAACCAACACAAGCACAGAGAAACACAACACATCCAGTATTTAAACACTAACTTGTCAGGACTGCAAATCAGTTTATATAGGACAGACAAGCAGAAACTTTAATACCAGATGCACAGAACATAGAAGAGCATTAAAAAGTAACAGCTGTCATTCCACATTTTCTGAACACCTTATGGACAATAAACATTGCCCAACAGACATCAACAATGATTTGAAAATTCTCAAATGCTGCAAAAGCCCCCCACAAAAACTAGTAATTGAAGAAAATTATCAAATACAAAAAGCGAAAGATGAAGGAAAGCAAGTAATAAATGAATACACAGCTCTCTGCAATGGAACTCTGTTCTCTGCCCTCAAAGAATTATTAGATAATACCGGCCTAAAGAAATCCTGCCTTCCCTTCCCCAAACGTACACACAGACACATACATACACACACATAAAAATAAAAATAAATAAATCTACTCTCTCTCTCCCTCCTTCTCTCTCTGTCTCTCTCTCTCTCTGTCTGTCTGTCTGTCTCTCTCTCCCTCTTTCTTTTTCACCCACCCACCCACCCACACACACACACACACACACACACACACACACACACACACCTCTGAGAATTTCAAAACAACTGCCAATGACATCTTCAATTGTTCCACAGTCTGCCATCTTGTTTTCACACCTTCTACTGTTCCACCGTCCGCCATCTTGTTATTACAGGTGGTAGACAGTGACAGTAACAATAACAAGGAGAAATCGATATATAGATCTTGACAATGAAGAAGATGACGAAAAAAGAAACCGTAAGTGAACATAATGTAAATAGATACACACACATGCACAACCTTTCACATGAATTATCAATCTCAGGCATAGCCATAACAGTTTATAAATCGTAATATTTACGTAAATATCTTGCCTACATTAAGTTGCATATAGTTGCAGGTGTTAAACTGTAAAGAAAAATAGTCACTGTAAAAACGTAATACAGCAGGAAAACCACACCATGTGGGAAGAAGGTATGGTGGTGGTGGTGGTGGGTAGTGTTTAACGTCCCGTCGACAACGGGGTCATTAGAGACGGAGTGCAAGCTCGGGTTAGGGAAGGATTGGGAAGGAAATCGGCCGTGCCCTTTCAAAGGAACCATCCCGGCATTTGCCTGAAACGATTTAGGGAAATCACGGAAAACCTAAATCAGGATGGCTGGAGACGGGATTGAACCGTCGTCCTCCCGAATGCGAGTCCAGTGTGCTAACCACTGCGCCACGTCGCTCGGTAAGAAGGTATGAATACACAATTTTATGTGCTCTTCAAAAACCTGTAATTACGATTTAGAAACTAATATTTATATAGATTTAAACAGTACATATCATTCCTTAAGTATAACAGCCATAATAAAAAAAACACTGATGATGCTGCAACAGCAGTGAAACATGTCTGGGACAAAAAACAAAATTGTGTTTTGCTAAAGGCAGACCCCACTCAAAAACATGTTACCGAAGGGCTATCTTACCTCAGAAATTCTTCCTTAGTAGAGAAGTGCAAACAGTTCCCACTCTTCTCCAGAATCTTAACTGCTTGATTGAGGACAATGGGTACATCGATAGAATTCGAAGAAGAATGGTACCTCTCCTAGTTCAAAGTTTCGGGCAGCTGAGTAAGATATGTGATACCAATCGTCTTAAAAGACCCTCTCCATCCAGCATTCAACTTCGAATACGAAGTACTGAACTACCGGCCCAACATTTTCTATTAGCCAGAGGGTCATATCGAACTTTCACTACTTCTTTTGACGTTTCTCATCTTATTGCATCAACGTAGCCCACATCGGTCAAAATATTCACTGACGACTCCAAAACAAGAAACGGCAACCGCCGGCCCGAGTGACCGTGCGGTTCTAGGCGCTACAATCTGGAACCGAGCGACCGCTACGGTCGCACGTTCGAATCCTGCCTCGGGCATGGATGAGTGTGATGTCCTTAGGTTAGTTAGGTTTAATTAGTTCTAAGTTCTAGGCGACTGATGACCTCAGAAGTTAAGTCGCATGGTGCTCGGAGCCATTTGAACCAATTTTTACGGCACCCGCTTTGCTTACTTCTGTGGAGATCTACTATCTTAGGCTATGTTTAAGCTACTGACGGAATCCAACGTCTTCACTGCCGAAATTATTGCAAATAAGGAAGTCCCATAATGTGAAGCAAATAGTTCGATGACATCCTTATTGTCGCGTACCAAGCTGTGCAATAGAAAACCTGAATAAGCAGTAATTGGCCTCCAACATTAACCGCCATGTATTCGACGTATTTAAATTAATCTATCACTGTGAATGTCAACAAAAACGTGTCCATTTACCATGGATCAAGAAATGGTTCAAATGGCTCTGAGCACTATGGGACTTAACATCTGTGGTCATCAGTCCCCTAGAACTTAGAACTACTTAAACCTAACTAACCTAAGGACATCACACACATCCATGCCCGAGGCAGGATTCGAACTTGCGACCGTAGCGGTCACGCGGTTCCGGACTGAAGCGCCTAGAACCGCACGGCCACACTGGCCGGCATGGATCAAGAGACACTCTGATATCTCATGTAACGAGATGGCGAACCACCAGGCGAAACAACGTGTCTTTGATGGCCAACCTTACTGCACTCAGCTTCCACATAAAGATTTTTGGCGTAAAGAAAAAGGTCCATCAAGAATGGTCACAGACGTCAGAGATCTCACAACAGTCCAGTGCCGCAATACGACCGTGTACTCTTCGAAAAACCTGGTTCTCCCAAATCAAGCAATCCAGACGTCATACCAGTAGTGTAATTGCGGACCCGGTTCGATCAAATCTGTTACTCTTCACGTCTTTACAGGATGAAAGTTCAGCCATCTCCATACTGCGAAGTCCGCCCAACGGAGATTGGAGGCCTGAACATGTGATACTAGGGTGTTCACGCTATGACAGACAACGCCGCAAGTTTCTTAAGGCCTTGATCGGAGCAGAAATTTCCCGACCTACATCCGTGACGGGCCTGTTTCGACTGCGGACCACAAAGTACTATGTTAGTACTGTCCAGTTTCTGCAAAAAGCCTATATCCAATTATAATTCAGACACCAAGATTCAAGCGTAAAAAGTTGTTATATGTGTACTATATTGAGTGTGTGAATGTGCAAAATGTACCACGAAGTTCACCTGGAATTAATATGCTTCCTAATGTCTGTGCTGTATGTATCATATTGTATACCAAATCTGTAGTTACTCACTCCTCTGGCTAAATGGTTATTGTCAAACGTCAATAAATTTAAAAAAAAGGTTTGTTTACATGATCTACAAATTTTCTGGCCGATTCCGCTGTTTGCCGTGTATCGTCATGTTGACGCTTAGGTTGAGATTTCCTTATCTTGCGTCTTCCATTTCCGTAGCACTGTTTGAAGTTATGTAGCCATCCACGGCGTCCCTTGAAATCTCTGTAAACTGGGTCGCGGGCAGTTCGATGTGTGTAACGTTGTACGTAAATATCAAGCACATCCTGCAAATTGTATTGAGCATCATTGAAACGCGCAAATACCACTTTTTGTAACAAGTGCGCCTTGTCGTCCCTTGAACATCCGTTGTTTTTCTTATGGACTACATGATCATAGTGCTGCGGACTTCCTCGAAATCTGCTTATAATTATTTTCTTACTATGTTGCGGACGATCTTCCATGCACGTAATTATGTTTAGTACCCGCCCTTAGACCATTATTGTCGTTTAGTATGTTCCACTGGCGACGGGGTTTTTGGCACCCTGTCCGACAAGGATGATGAACTATATGTCTCGACACCTGTTTCAGTATCAATTTCACTTGTTAAGGACATTTCGTCAACATTTTACTGCTCATGTACATTGTCCACACAGTTGAGAGTGTACGGTACCACACTTCCACCGACCCATATTGCAGAAACCCTAATATTCGTCTGCAACTTCTTTCTCACTCTGCAAACTTCATTGGGTTTCTTTCAGACGAAATGTCAACTTTGGCAACTGTTATTGTAGATATAACGCAATGTTTTCTTTCTTTATCGTTGCCATTGCTCAGCTTTATAGCAAAACCGCTAGAACTGTTGTGAGTTACTCGTAGACTAAGGAGTTCAACTACGGCTCCATAACCTTATACTGTGCTTACATAGGACCTCTGCAAGTCCCGCCCGCTGTTTCCATTAGCAGCCAATGTCGTGGTTACATGGTAGACAGTATGTGGGGCGTCGAATGCCGTTAACATCATTGGCACTCGCAGCCTCGCACTGAAGGGATTCCTCGTCAGTCGTCGTTTCCTGTTTTCAGGATTATAGCTGTGTTAAAGATAGATCGGTGCACGTGACATTTGGAGCACATGACCAGCGCAATTTTTCATACTATAATTAAGTGTTATACAGAGTCTGTTAATAAATTATTGTAAACTTTTGCTAATCTATAATGTCATCATTTTTCGTAGCTGTTTCCTAACCCTATTTGACTCAGTGACGATGTTGTATACTGTTGTGCTGAAGCAAGTCATCTCACAGCTACTGCTTGCGGCGTGTGAGGGATATCTATCTACTACATTTGTATGATTGACGTGAAGTGTATTTGGTAAATACAGCATAAAATCCTGAGGACAAGGAAAAAGGATCTTAAAAATTTGACGAGAGGGAGAAAGAGTGAAAATCTGCCAGCGAGAGAAATAGAGCGAAAGGGAATCTTTGCTGGGAACACTGTTTGTATTGCGTGGAATTCCAAATATTTTGTTCTGACTGCTAACCCCATTTTCTTTCCAGGAAGATATCTCAGAATATAGTATAATGTTCAGAACAGTATTTTGCAGAAACAGCTCAACCTGACTTTCCGCAACCAACGCTGACGCTATTGCAAAAACTGTCTACGACACAAGAATATTTCTTGGCACGCTATCAAGTTGGCGCCAACGCTATTTATGATAGAGCCACGACAGAACTACATATTGTTTTATAACGTACAAATTAGCACGTGAGCGTGAACTCAAAGTCATTGTTCTCGCTGTTTTCAACACGTAAATATTTAAAGTGATTGTAAATTTGCGTCCTGCAGAAGAACCAATGGCATTTTCATATACAGAAATTAAGGATAAGCTAGAAATTTTTGAAATTCAAGTGCACGTAGCGTCATACAGATATAATTTTTCCATTGTTTTAAAAAACTCAATGAAGTTTATAGAGAATGGACAGCACGCTTACAGAAGCTCACAAGAGATAGCAAATTTCCGTGCAAAAATGAGAAGCGCAAGAAGTCTAATGCTATTCTCTCATTCGTAGCACGTTCATTATGCACAAGAAGATAAAGGTAGACCAATCTAGTTTGACTAACTCTTCATTATTGGAATGTTTCCCTTTAATCCAGTTGCAGGTAGAGACGCGCTCCAGTTCGGAGACGTTTCAGGGTTCACGAAGCATCAACAACAGCCCGTAGATTCGACCCATGTGCGACAGTCACAGGACACATAGAGTACAGGCAACAACCATTCATAAACTGATCCCATAGTGGGAAATAACATTCACCTGCATACTGTGCGAAGACTGTTTCTTCAGAAAGACACAATGCACATATCGCAAAAAGGAAGGTCGTAAATCTAAAGTGTGCAACACGAAACAATTTAGGCAATATAAAAAACATTAAAAGATGTTGAAACGAACACGATCAAATAAATGAAACTACATGGGCCAAGAGTAAAGTGAACGCTATCTTCTCAACTAGTGACAAGACTTTATCAGTGACAGTCCGAGCAAATAAAGTACCATTCGGGTTTCAAACTGACACGAGATGTTCCATTTATCTAACTAATGTGCGGATACACAAAAAATTGAGACTGCAAAAATTAACTGAAATTCAAAGTACGCTATTTAACTACAGCGATCAAGAAATATCGGTCAAAGGCCAGTTAATATCTTATTTTGCATACAAACAATTTACAAAACAGGTTAGAATTATTGTAGTGCATCCGCACAGAGCAGTAGTTTTACTGAATATGGATTTATTCAATGAACTAGGCCTCACAATCATTGTAGATGGAATAAGATTCAGACTGACGTCCATAACACAGAGCTGCAAAAACTGTTGCGAAAATGATACAATTTTTTTCTCAACCAACAAATAGGATTAAAATCTCCAAACGGTATATCACGTTCAAACCGAGTGCTGAGCCAAAATCCTGTAAGGCACTCCATTTGCATTAAAAGGACAAAGCGGGACAAAAACTAGATCACCTTGAACAGAATGACATTTATGGAACCAATTATGAGTAGCCAATATAGTCAACGCCAACGTTTCTCGTACAAAACCGTAGTGGCACATCGGGATGTTGTGGTGATTTCAAGGAGACAGTAAATGTGCGATTAACAACAGATTCATATCTAGTTCTGAAAACAGAACTGTTGACGTCTAAGTTAGATGGAGCGTATATTTTGCAAGAGAAGCCTATTTACAAATACCACTGAAAGGGGAACCACCCAAATTCACGGTGATAGATACTATGTTTAGACTTCATCGGTATGGGACTGAGTTCCAGTGATACATAGAAGAATTAAATAGGAAAACACATTATGCTGCGAACTACCTGGGTGACATAACTGGATGATATATATATTTAAGATTTTAAAAGTAGCCAGTTTAATACGTAACAAAGAAAATGCATATTCTTCCATCTAGGTTCCCAATACTTAGAATATTCTGTCATGAAAAGGAAACATGCCAGTAGTGCAACACATTGTTGCAATGCAATTAACAACCTTCCGGCTAGCCGGCCGCGGTGGTCTAGCGGTTCTGGCGCTGCAGTCCGGAACCGCGGGACTGCTACGGTCGCAGGTTCGAATCCTGCCTCGGGCATGGGTGTGTGTGATGTCCTTAGGTTAGTTAGGTTTAAGTAGTTCTAAGTTCTAGGGGACTTATGACCTAAGATGTTGAGTCCCATAGTGAAAAAAAAAAAAAAAAAAAAAAAACCTTCCGGCTCACAAGAGCATACAGTTTTAGGCAATATCATGTACTACACAAAAACTGTGCCATATGCAGCGTACGTAAGTGAACCGCTTCAAAAGGGCTCACAAGAGCATACAGTTCTAGGCAACATCATGTGCTACACAAAAACTGTGCCATATGCAGCGTAAGTAAGTGAACCGCTTCAAAACATAATACGAAAGGGAAGAAAATGGATCTGGAACAATGAATGCGGACGTGCATTTCACAAATTAAAACAAACTTTACTGGACGCCAAATGTCTCACCACACACGATCCAAGTAAAATATTAACTACTGCAGCAGATGCTACTTAATACTGCAACCCCAGTCTTGTCAGATAGACATGATTTAGAAATGCCCATCTCGATCGCGTCCAAAAAAGTGTCTATTTCTCAAAGGAATTATAGTCAAATTGCAAAGGAAGTTTTCACTTTTATCATTGCAGTCGAAATGTTCCGTGGATACAGTGCAAGCAGCCCACTTGCTACTTGTTTTAATTAGAGGCCCTGACATGTAGAAATAGGAAGCAAGACACGATGCAATCTAATTAACTCAAAAAGACCTTATAAAAGGGAATATTATCACTAGAATTTTTCGTAGAACAGAGGTGAATCGGTATTAACATTTAGTGTAATTGATAATGCACACATCGGCACTATCATTCGGTTTACATGAACATTAACCCATACCTTATAAACTGGCATACAGAAACTCGAGCCGTTAATTAGTGACTTGTTGGACAGGAATATAATATTCTGATAAGGAACTGAGAAAGCTTGCCCCTTGTGGGCAGGAGAAACAACATGACGAAGGACAGCTGTATTACTTAACTACCTGATGTTCAATGGGTTCAAATGGCTCTGAGCACTATGGGACTTAACATCTGAGGCCATCAGTGCCCTAGAACTTAGAACTACTTAAACCTAACTAACCAAAGGACATCACACACGTCCATGCCCGAGGCAAGATTCGAACCTGCGACCGTAGACTGAAGCGTCTAGACTGAAGCGCCTAGAACCGCTCGGCCACAAAGTCCGGCTCTACCTGATGTGATCACGGAAATATGACTGATCATTTCCTAGGTGGATAGGGAAACATGCAGGAAAAAACTGAACGTACTACATACTTAAGAGTCGGTAGTAACCTGTACATGCAGTCTGTGGCTGGTTTGCATTGTTGGAATTTGCTATTGTAGTGTTGGGCAGTTGGATGTGAACAGCGCGTAGCGTTGCGCAGTTGGAGGTGAGCCGCCAGCAGTGGTGGATGTGGGGAGAGAGATGGCGGAGTTTTGAGAGCGGATGATCTGGACGTGTGTCCATCAGAGAGAGTAAATTTGTAAGACTGGATGTCATGAACTGCTATATATTATGAACTTTGAACACTATTAAGGTAAACACATTGTTTGTTCTCTATCAAAATCTTTCATTTGCTAACTATGCCTATCAGTAGTTAGTACCTTCAGTAGTTTGAATCTTTTATTTAGCTGGCAGTAGTGGCGCTCGCTGTATTGCAGTAGTTCGAGTAACGAAGATTTTTGTGAGGTACGTGATTTGTGAAAGGTATAGGTTAATGTTAGTAAGGCCATTCTTTTGTAGGGATTATTGAAAGTCAGACTGCGTTGTGCTAAAAATATTGTGTGTCATTTTAAGCACAGTCATGTATTCTTCCCCCATGAACCATGGACCTTGCCGTTGGTGGGGAGGCTTGCGTGCTTCAGCGATACAGATGGCCGTACCGTAGGTGCAACCACAACGGAGGGGTATCTGTTGAGAGGCCAGACAAACGTATGGTTCCTGAAGAGGGGCAGCAGCCTTTTCAGTAGTTGCAGGGGCAACAGTCTGGATGATTGACTGATCTGGCTTTGTAACCATAACCAAAACGGCCTTGCTGTGCTGGTACTGCGAACGGCTGAAAGCAAGGGTAACTACAGCCGTAATTTTTCCCGAGGGCTTGCAGCTTTACTGTATGGTTAAATGATGATGGCGTCCTCTTGGGTAAAATATTCCGGAGGTAAAATAGTCCCCCATTCGGATCTCCGGGCGGGGACTACTCAAGAGGACGTCGCTATCAGGAGGAAGAAAACTGGCATTCTACGGATCGGAGCGTGGAATGTCAGATCCCTTAATCGGGCAGGTAGGTTAGAAAATTTAAAAAGGGAAATGGATAGGTTAAAGTTAGATATAGTGGGAATTAGTGAAGTTCGGTGGCAGGAGGCACAAGACTTTTGGTCAGGTGATTACAGGGTTATAAATACAAAATCAAATAGGGGTAATGCAGGAGTAGGTTTAATAATGAATAAAAAAATAGGAGTGCGGGTTAGCTACTACAAACAGCATAGTGAACGCATTATTGTGGCCAAGATAGACACAAAGCCCATGCCTACTACAGTAGTACAAGTTTATATGCCAACTAGCTCTGCAGATGATGAAGAAATTGATGAAATGTATGACGAGATAAAAGAAATTATTCAGGTAGTGAAGGGAGACGAATATTTAATAGTCATGGGTGACTGGAATTCGTCAGTAGGAAAAGGGAGAGAAGGAAACATAGTAGGTGAATATGGATTGGGGGGAAGAAATGAAAGAGGAAGCCGCCTTGTAGAATTTTGCGCAGAGCATAACTTAATCATAGCTAACACTTGGTTCAAGAATCATAAAAGAAGGTTGTATACCTGGAAGAATCCTGGAGATACTAAAAGGTATCAGATAGATTATATAATGGTAAGACAGAGATTTAGGAACCAGGTTTTAAATTGTAAGACATTTCCAGGGGCAGATGTGGATTCTGACCACAATCTATTGGCTATGAACTGCAGATTGAAACTGAAGAAACTGCAAAAAGGTGGGAATTTAAGGAGATGGGACCTGGATAAACTGAAAGAACCAGAGGTTGTACAGAGTTTCAGGGAGAGCATAAGGGAACAATTGACAGGAATGGGGGAAAGAAATACAGTAGAAGAAGAATGGGTAGCTCTGAGGGATGAAGTAGTGAAGGCAGCAGAGGATCAAGTAGGTAAAAAGACGAGGGCTAATAGAAATCCTTGGGTAACAGAAGAAATATTGAATTTAATTGATGAAAGGAGAAAATATAAAAATGCAGTAAATGAAGCAGGCAAAAGGGAATACAAACGTCTCAAAAATGAGATCGACAGAAAATGCAAAATGGCTAAGCAGGGATGGCTAGAGGACAAATGTAAGGATGTAGAGGCTTGTCTCACTAGGGGTAAGATAGATACTGCCTACAGGAAAATTAAAGAGACCTTTGGAGAGAAGAGAACCACTTGTATGAATATCAAGAGCTCAGATGGCAACCCAGTTCTAAGCAAAGAAGGGAAGGCAGAAAGGTGGAAGGAGTATATAGAGGGTTTATACAAGGGCGATGTACTTGAGGACAATATTATGGAAATGGAAGAGAATGTAGATGAAGATGAAATGGGAGATAAGATACTGCGTGAAGAGTTTGACAGAGCACTGAAAGACCTGAGTCGAAACAAGGCCCCGGGAGTAGACAACATTCCATTAGAACTACTGATGGCCTTGGGAGAGCCAGTCATGACAAAACTGTACCATCTGGTGAGCAAGATGTATGAGACAGGCGAAATATCCACAGACTTCAAGAAGAATATAATATTTCCAATCCCAAAGAAAGCAGGTGTTGACAGATGTGAAAATTACCGAACTATCAGTTTAATAAGTCACAGCTGCAAAATACTAACGCGAATTCTTTACAGACGAATGGAAAAACTGGTAGAAGCGGACCTCGGGGAAGATCAGTTTCGATTCCGTAGAAATGTTGGAACACGTGAGGCAATACTAACCTTACGACTTATCTTAGAAGAAAGATTAAGAAAAGGCAAACCTACGTTTCTAGCATTTGTAGACTTAGAGAAAGCTTTTGACAACGTTAACTGGAATACTCTCTTTCAAATTCTGAAGGTGGCAGGGGTAAAATACAGGGAGCGAAAGGCTATTTACAATTTGTACAGAAACCAGATGGCAGTTATAAGAGTCGAGGGGCATGAAAGGGAAGCAGTGGTTGGGAAAGGAGTGAGACAGGGTTGTAGCCTCTCTCCGATATTATTCAATCTGTATATTGAGCAAGCAGTAAAGGAAACAAAAGAAAAATTCGGAGTAGGTATTAAAATTCATGGAGAAGAAGTAAAAACTTTGAGGTTCGCCGATGACATTGTAATTCTGTCAGAGACAGCAAAGGACTTGGAAGAGCAAGTGAACGGAATGGACAGTGTCTTGAAAGGAAGATATAAGATGAACATCAACAAAAGCAAAACGAGGATAATGGAATGTAGTCAAATTAAATCGGGTGATGCTGAGGGGATTAGATTAGGAAATGAGACACTGAGTAGTAAAGGAGTTTTGCTATTTAGGGAGTAAAATAACTGATGACGGTCGAAGTAGAGAGGATATAAAATGTAGACTGGCAATGGCAAGGAAAGCGTTTCTGAAGAAGAGAAATTTGTTAACATCGAGTATAGATTTAAGTGTCAGGAAGTCGTTTCTGAAAGTATTTGTATGGAGTGTAGCCATGTATGGAAGTGAAACATGGACGATAACCAGTTTGGACAAGAAGAGAATAGAAGCTTTCGAAATGTGGTGCTACAGAAGAATGCTGAAGATAAGGTGGGTAGATCACGTAACTAATGAGGAGGTATTGAATAGGATTGGGGAGAAGAGAAGTTTGTGGCACAACTTGACTAGAAGAAGGGATCGGTTGGTAGGACATGTTTTGAGGCATCAAGGGATCACAAATTTAGCATTGGAGGGCAGCGTGGAGGGTAAAAATCGTAGAGGGAGACCAAGAGATCAATACACTAAGCAGATTCAGAAGGATGTAGGTTGCAGTAGGTACTGGGAGATGAAGAAGCTTGCTCAGGATAGAGTAGCATGGAGAGCTGCATCAAACCAGTCTCAGGACTGAAGACCACAACAACAACATGTATAATTTTGCTAAGGGGACGTTTCATATGTCGACCCTTAGCCTAGGATACCTCACTGGAATCTTCTGATCTTTTCTTGTAGTTTGTGTAATTAGTGTAGCTATTGTTTATTGCTAGCGTGCAATTATAGAGAGAATTTCCTTTGTATTTGTAGTTTTTCATTGTTGTACACTAAAGCAGTTGTGGCATGCATGTAGATTTGCACCAAATATTTCGCAGCTGCGCTTGCAATTAACTAGATATTATCTTCAGTGCTATTTTAATGTGTTTTCTTATTTTGCTCTTCAAGTTGTGCTTTTCTGTGTTATCATGTGAAATATTGTGACAATTATGGCGTGTGAAAAACGTAATACTAGGCTCCAAAGTAAACTAAGAAATGACAGCAAGACGAGAGTAGTGTGTTAGCGCCACTGTGTAATGAATTAACAAATATTCAGAATAGTAATTTGGTAATTGTGCATAGGGAAATGGAGCGGGCTGCAAATAATGGTGTAGACAGTAAAACAATTAGTGAACAGGGAAGCATTATCGATCGATCGGTCGGCAACAGCTCGCCTCAGGATTCCGAAATGGCAGGACACAATCTTGCAAATACTGTAGATTCAGGTTTTGCGTCCTCACCGTTTTCTCAAATAAGTCAAGACACATTTTCTGCTTTTCAAAATGCGAATATTGCCGGTTCTAATACACTGCCGAATAGCACTGCGGAACATGTTTCAGACATCAGTCCATTGTTATTACAATTAATGCAACAAATGGGACAAAAGCTTCAAAAGTTAGACACAATGGAACAAAAATCTTCGTTACTCGAACTATTGCAATACAGCGAGCGCCACTACTGCCAGCTAAATAAAAGATTCAAACTACTGAAGGCACTAACTACTGACAGGCATAGTTAGCAAATGAAAGATTTTGATAGAGAACAAACAATGTGTTTACCTTAATAGTGTTCAAAGTTCATAATATATAGCAGTTCATGACATCCAGTCTTACAAATTTACTCTCTCTGAGGGACACACGTCCGGATCATCCGCTCTCAAAACTCCGCCATCTCTCTCCCCACATCCACCACTGCTGGCGGCTCACCTCCAACTGCGCAACGCTACGCGCTGTTCACATCCAACTGCCCAACACTACAATAGCAAATTCCAACAATGCAAACCAGCCACAGACTGCACAGAGCACAGTCAGTGATTTTCATATAGAGCGCTACATGGCGTTACCAACATAAAAACCTAAACAGCTTACTTACAATGCCTCATGTAACAGCCAAAAGCTGGACCATATTGGAACTTGAGACCCACTAGAAAATCATTTACCATCAAGTGTACAGGTAGAAAAATAAATCACTGTCTAAATACAGTTAATTAAATGGGCTGAGTATTGGAAAGAATATTAAAACACTTCAGCTGTACATTCTTCAAAAAAGAAGCATAATCAGGGGCACGAACACAAGGCAGACTAAAAGTTTCTTATTGCCAAGTGTCGAAGTCGACAAAGAAGAAACTGCCTAAATTGGGTTAAATAAACTGTCGATGTATCGCAAGGAACATTAAAATTCTTTTCAGACATACACTCCTGGAAATGGGAAAATGAACACATTGACACCGGTGTGTCAGACCCACCATACTTGCTCCGGACACTGCGAGAGGGCTGTACAAGCAATGATCACACGCACGGCACAGCGGACACACCAGGAACCGCGGTGTTGGCCGTCGAATGGCGCTAGCTGCGCAGCATTTGTGCACCGCCGCCGTCAGTGTCAGCCAGTTTGCCGTGGCATACGGAGCTCCATCGCAGTCTGTAACACTGGTAGCATGCCGCGACAGCGTGGACGTGAACCGTATGTGCAGTTGACGGACTTTGAGCGAGGGCGTATAGTGGGCATGCGGGAGGCCGGGTGGACGTACCGCCGAATTGCTCAACACGTGGGGCGTGAGGTCTCCACAGTACATCGATGTTGTCGCCAGTGGTCGGCGGAAGGTGCACGTGCCCGTCGACCTGGGACCGGACCGCAGCGACGCACGGATGCACGCCAAGACCGTAGGATCCTACGCAGTGCCGTAGGGGACCGCACCGCCACTTCCCAGCAAATTAGGGACACTGTTGCTCCTGGGGTATCGGCGAGGACCATTCGCAACCGTCTCCATGAAGCTGGGCTACGGTCCCGCACACCGTTAGGCCGTCTTCCGCTCACGCCCCAACATCGTGCAGCCCGCCTCCAGTGGTGTCGCGACAGGCGTGAATGGAGGGACGAATGGAGACGTGTCGTCTTCAGCGATGAGAGTCGCTTCTGCCTTGGTGCCAATGATGGTCGTATGCGTGTTTGGTGCCGTGCAGGTGAGCGCCACAATCAGGACTGCATACGACCGAGGCACACAGGGCCAGCACCCGGCATCATGGTGTGGGGAGCGATCTCCTACACTGGCCGTACACCACTGGTGATCGTCGAGGGGACACTGACTAGTGCACGGTACATCCAAACCGTCATCGAACCCATCGTTCTACCATTCCTAGACCGGCAAGGGAACTTGCTGTTCCAACAGGACAATGCACGTCCGCATGTATCCCGTGCCACCCAACGTGCTCTAGAAGGTGTAAGTCAACTACCCTGGCCAGCAAGATCTCCGGATCTGTCCCCCATTGAGCATGTTTGGGACTGGATGAAGCGTCGTCTCACGCGGTCTGCACGTCCAGCACGAACGCTGGTCCAACTGAGGCGCCAGGTGGAATTGGCATGGCAAGCCGTTCCACAGGACTACATCCAGGATCTCTACGATCGTCTCCATGGGAGAATAGCAGCCTGCATTGCTGCGAAAGGTGGGTATACACTATACTAGTGCCGACATTGTGCATGCTCTGTTGCCTGTGTCTATGTGCCTGTGGTTCTGTCAGTGTGATCATGTGATGTATCTGACCCCAGGAATGTGTCAATAAAGTTTCCCCTTCCTGGGACAATGAATTCACGGTGTCCTTATTTCAATTTCCAGGAGTGTATTTCGCAGAGGAGAAACACTATGCACAGCTCTATACGAACCCGAGACACTGACAAGTTACCTTTCGCCACGTGTTGAAGCTGACAAAGAAAGTACTGGCTATATTTGATGAATTAAAACTGAAGCTAATACGACAGATTATTATAACACTTTTGTAAACTCGGCTATATCACGAACATCATTTAACAACAGTTTGAGTCACAAACGATGCCGGTGGACTTTAGGCTCGTTCTGCACACCTGAGTCACCCTTTCTCCGACAGTCAATGAGCGTGCCGTAGTGGTCTGAGAGCTCTGCTGTGAATGTCACAGCCAGTGCTAGCATTCATCCTCATCATAGTGAGTTATTTACTGAATCTTTATTCCATTTGTGGTGAGTTGTCATGGCTGATCGTGGTAGTATGCGAAAAATTCTACAAACGCAAATGAAAGACGTAATTTGCAGGACACACGCTTACATCAAGCGCAAAGCACTTGCATGGAAGTACCGCAACTGTTTCTCGGGATCGTCAACAATGCAATCCCAGTCCATTGCTCAACCCGAACGAATCGCCATCGTTCGTGGATCGGACTATAGTCTCTCGAAATACAAACAGACGGTGACAGAATGGGCACGCTAGCCAGCACCAGCTTACAGCTTACCCAACCGAGCCACCCCCGTTGGCTCCCAGAAAACAAGTGCTTTTGTGTCCCGGAACGAGACGCATTCTCCCCCGCGAACTCTCCCCCTCCCCCCTCCACCCTCCACCCAGCACGCACGTTTTGCAACGCGCATTGCGTTACCAACCCTTCGGCTAGAACGCTCGTTGATCTTTTGGTCTGCGCCTCAGTGTTTACTCACACGGTCAAGGATATGGTGCTTAGATCTTTTACGAAATGACAGCACAACCGAAGGTTGCGAACTGACTGCGTTAACTACTGTTACGAAGAAGAAAAAGAGTGAGGAAACATGTCTTCAACGCACAAAATGTTAGTCGTTGCCGGCCGCGGTTGTCTAGCGGTTCTGGCGCTGCAGTCCGGAACCGCGGGACTGCTACGGTCGCAGGTTCGAATCCTGCCTCGGGCATGGGTGTGTGTGATGTCCTTAGGTTAGTTAGGTTTAAGTAGTTCTAAGTTCTAGGGGACTTATGACCTAAGATGTTGAGTCCCATAGTGCTCAGAGCCATTTGAACCATTTTTTTGTTAGTCGTTTCTCCACTTGCATCTCGTATTTACTCTTTTGAAGCGCATGGAAGCTCGATATATCTCGACTAATATAACCTGTCGACCCAATATTGTCCGACGCGTTTCAACATTTATAGCCAAAGATTCATTCCCCTTCTAGATTATAGTCCATTGGTGACTATATTTGGACCATAAAATAATGTTCTTTCCACAAAAGCTGAATGCTTGCAACGATGTGCATTGCTTTTATTAAAATTTGATTGTGAAGTAATTTACAAGCCCACAACTCAACACGCCAATGCGGACTTGCTATCACGACTGTCAATTAGGCAAGTTAAAATTTTGATGCTTGTGCTGATGTATGTTTTGCTTTGGGTATCATGAGCCAAGACACTGTTGAAAATTTTCGATTCACTGCAATTTCGTAGCCAAGTTTTGCTTCGTAACACCTCCCCCTTCCTTCCCCTCCCTCACCTCTCCGCCGATCAGAGCCTAGTACTTTACAGACCATTATAACGAAATGGTCAAATGGACATTCACAATATAGTCATCTGGTCTATGCTCGAATGTAATGAACTTTTTTGTGCCGTGTTCAAATGTATTTATCCCAAAAATTACATAGATGGCGTAACTGCCAGCATTTTTGGCCTTGTTCAAAAGTATGTATCCGAATAATTATGTAAAGGATGTGACTTGCAGTATTACCACATCTAAAAGTACTTTACAGGCCGTTAAAATGAAACAGCCGAACAAAATGTAGCCATCTCGGTTGTCCTCAAAAGCATCCAAACACGCTATTTTGCGCCATGAAGTCAGGAATCGGCGAGACTGTTCTTGCCGACCGAACGTTTTTCTTGTCCTAACAAGTATTGTTTTAGTCATATCCAATGCATTTGACTCTTTCCTCAGCATGGTATAACACTCACGACGCGTTGTCGAACACATGTAGGCACTGTTGCTGATCTCACTTGCTGACGATAATTTTGCGATGTAGACAAATCACTTACACGTGAACAACTCGTCTGTAAAACCGAAATGGGTCAGTCAACATTATAGTGACCCCCCCACGGTTAGATACTAGCTTCATCCTGTAGTTAAAACCGTTTGTCATCTTTGGTTGTCACAAAGTGGAAACTACATGACATTTCGATGGTATAGCATACTAAAGAGTAGTAATATTTTTTTGGGTAGATAAAACTGAGGTTTGCTATGCTTTCAAAGCCAGACAATGATTATAGCGACTCCATGCTAAGATATTAACTTTATCTTGCATTACAAAACGTTTACCGTCTTGTGTTGACAATGCCAAACATTTCAGTACAGTAGTAATACGCATTTGTATAAGTAAGAAACGAGGGTTACTGCGCTTTCAACTTGTCATCTTTAAAGTCAGTCTTCATATTCAAAAGTATCTGATTGTTTGCACCATATTCAAAATTGTCCAGTTCACTGCTTCCGTAAAACACAACGTAAGCTTCTACAAGAAACTATTTTTCGAAATGGTTTTTTGCATTCACGCATATCTCAGCATTAATATCCGTATACAGCTTCATCCAGGCAGCTTGACAGAATGACCACACTGACTGGGAGCTGAAACGTCTAACGTGCAGGCCAATGAGTTTTATCCACATTTCTTGAACTATGATTTCGGTCTAAAGCGTAGTTACGAATAATACGTCGATTCAACGACTAAAACTCGAACATAATGAAAAACGAGCGGGGGAAACTGTTTGGCCTATTCAGCTATTCAGTAACAGTTCTAGCTCTTTTTGTTTTCCTGTCATAAGTGACTGTGAATTAAAAGACTCATTTACCGGAAGCGTTTCACGTTTTTACCATTATGAGTATATAATACGACAGCAGAACAGCAGCTCAAATGTAACGCAATACTAACTGTAGAATTTTCCGCATTTTAAGGTGCTGCCAGATCGTGCACAGGGCCGTTGTGTCATTTTATTTTAGTTATTACAAAATCAAGCCTAATGTACAAATGGAATAGCTGAGGTATCTGATGAACATCGATGCGGACGAAAAAGGAAATGGATGTTTTGAACAGTCCACTTTCAATAGTTCGAATTCTCGCCCAGTGTGGAATACCATTCACTAGGCAAAATCATGAGCCACATTCACGTATAGCTAGGTAGTGTATTGGAATAATTATAGCTTCGTATGATGCTCTGGATTCGAATCACACATCAGACAACAATTTTTAACAAACACGAAGAGACCCTTCTCACTTGCTGTAACGCCCGTTCAACATCTTAGTATTTCGCGGTGGTTCCACATTAATCTTAACGTACCTTCGCTACCGACGGAAGGAGAGTCGGTGTACGTGGGGTAGCCGTGCGGTCTGGGGGTCTTGTCACGGTCCGCACGGCTTCCCCCGTCGCAGGTTCGTGTCCTCCCTGGGGCGTGGGTTTGTGTGTGTTGTTCTTAGCCTAAGTTAGTTTAAGATAGATTAAGTAGTTCGTAAGCTTAGTGTCCGATGACTTCAGCAGTCATAAGAGCTTACCACAAATTTCCAAAAATTTCCAGAGTCGGTGTTAGCTGGGCCGTGACGAGGCGGAATTGCGACAGGTAGAAACTCTGACACCAGTAAGCTTTCTTACTCTAAAATTCTTCGATATCTCCGATTTCATGCTACTTTAGCCCTTCAAGACAATACAGTTCTATTGTTCCGTTGTTTGTGTCTGGTTTCTAATCCTGGTTCGGCGCAAAAAATTTTTTCGTGTCATTTCAAGCTGTGCATGCGTACAGTAAACTGTTGTTGTTGTTGTTGTGGTCTTCAGACCTGAGACTGGTTTGATGCAGCTCTCCTTGCTAATCTATCCTGTGCAAGCTCCTTCATCTCCCAGTACCTACTGCAACCTACATCCTTCTGAATCTGCTTAGTGTATTCATCTCTTGGTCTCCCTCTACGATTTTTACCCTCCACGCTGCCCTCCAATGCTAAATTTGTGATCCCTTGATGCCTCAGGACATGTCCTACCGACCGATCCCTTCTTCTAGTCATGTTGTGCCACAAACTTCTCCTCTCCCCAATCCTATTCAATACCTCCTCATTAGTTACGTGATCTACCCACCTAATCTTCAACATTCTTCTGTAGCACCACATTTCGAAAGCTTCTATTCTCTTCTTGTCCAAACTATTTATTGTCCAAGTTTCACTTCCATACATGGCTACGATCCATACAAATACTTTCAGAAACGACTTCCTGGCACTTAAATCTTTACTCGATGTTAACAAATTTCTCTTCTTCAGAAACGCTTTCCTTGCCATTGCCAGTCTACATTTTATATCCTCTCTACTACGACCATCATCAGCTATTTTGCTCCCCAAATAGCAAAACTCCTTTACTACTTTAAGTGTCTCATTTCCAAATCTAATTCCCTCAGCATCACCCGACTTAATTCGACTACATTCCATTATCCTCGTTTTGCTTTTGTTGATGTTCATCTTATATCCTCCTTTCAAGACACTGTCCATTACGTTCAACTGCTCTTCCAAGTCCTTTGCAAACTACAGGTGAAAAATAATTATGATTTTTAACGCCTCTACTTACGTTGTTAATATTAACGATAGGTTCATATTTCTGCTCCCAGTCAAACACAGAACATTTCATCTACATCTACATATACATTTATTCTCCGCAAGCCACCCAACGGTGTGTGGCGGAGGGCACTTTACGTGCCACTGTCATTACCTCCCTTTTCTGTTCCAGTCGCGTATGGTTCGCGGGAAGAACGACTGTCTGAAAGCCTCCGTGCGCGCTCGAATCTCTCTAATTCTACATTCGTGATCTCCTCGGGAGGTATAAGTAGGGGGAAGCAATATATTCGGTACCTCATCCAGAAACGCACCCTCTCGAAACCTGGACAGCAAGCTACACCGCGATGCAGAGCGCCTCTCTTGCAGAGTCTGCCACTTGAGTTTGCTAAACATCTCCGTAACGCTATCACGGTTACCAAATAACTCTGTGACGAAACGCGCCGCTCTTCTTTGGATCTTCTCTATCTCCTCCGTCAACCCGATCTGGTACGGATCCCACACTGATGAGGAATACTCAAGTATAGGTCGAAAGAGTGTTTTGTAAGCCACCTCCTTTGTTGATGGACTACAGTTTCTAAGGACTCTCCCAACGAATCTCAACCTGGTACCCGCCTTACCAACAATTAATTTTATATGATCATTCCACTTCAAATCGTTCCGCACGCATATTTTGCAGAAGTAACTGCTACCAGTGTTTGTTCCGCTATCATGTAATCATACAATAAAGGATTATTCTTTCTATGTATTCGCAATACATTACATTTGTCTATGTTAAGGGTCAGTTGCCACTCCCTGCACCAAGTGCCTATCCGCTGTAGATCTTCCTGCATTTCGCTACAATTTTCTAATGCTGCAACTTCTCTATATACTACAGCATCATCCGCGAAAAGCCGCATGGAACTTCCGACACTATCTACTAGGTCATTTATATATATTGTGAAAAGCAATGGTCCCATAACACTCCCCTGTGGCACGCCAGAGGTTACTTTATCGTCTGTAGACGTCTCTCCATTGATAACAACATGCTGTGTTCTGTTTGCTAAAAATTCTTCAATCGAGCCACACAGCTGGTCTGATATTCCGTAGGCTCTTACTTTGTTTATCAGGCGACAGTGCGGAACCTTATCGAACGCCTTCCGGAATTCAAGGAAAATAGTATCTACCTGGGAGCCTGTATCTAATATTTTCTGGGTCTCATGAACAAATAAAGCGAGCTTGGTCTTACACGATCGCTGTTTCCGGAATCCATGTTGATTCCCACAGAGTAGATTCTGGGTTTCCAAAAACGACATGATACTCGAGCAAAAAACATGTTCTAAAATTCTACAACAGATCGACGTCAGAGATATAGGTCTATAGTTTTGCGCATCTGCTCGACGACCCTTGTTGAAGACTGGGACTACCTGTGCTCTTTTCCAATCATTTGGAACCTTCCGTTCCTCTAGAGACTTGGGTACACGGCTGTTAGAAGGGGGGCAAGTTCTTTCGCGTACTCTGTGTAGAATCGAATTGGTATCCCGTCCGGTCCAGTGGACTTTCCTCTGTTGACTGATTCCAGTTGCTTTTCTATTCCTTGGACACTTATTTCGATGTCAGCCATTTTTTCGTTTGTGCTAGGATTTGGAGAAGGAACTGCAGTGCGGTCTTCATCTGTGAAACAGCTTTGGAAAAAGGTGTTTAGTATTTCAGCTTTACGCGTGTCATCCTCTGTTTCAATGCCATCATCATCCCGGAGTGTCTGGATATGCTGTTTCGAGCCACTTACTGATTTAACGGCTCAAACGGCTCAAACGGCTCAAACGTGCCGCCTCTATCTATTAGTGAAAGGAGTTCGAGTGTTAACGCCCCTTCATGTGAAGACAACAACGATGATATGAGCAGGTTCGATTCCCAGTCAGCATAAAACATTTCGTCACGTTATGAGATTTTCACTCTGCAGCGGAGTCACGTTATTTCCATTTCAAACATGTGCACATATCGCCAATGGTGAAATAAACTGGTATTTAACGTCTGTTCGTGGGTAGAAAACGACGGAAATTGGTACACGATTCCGATCCCGGTGAGACAAAACCTTTGTCTTGTCGTTTCGGCTTCAATCACTTGACTACTCATGATAAACTTCGTTACATAAATTTTATCGTCTGATTGTCCTTAGTTAACAATAGGTTAGATTCTGGATTCGAATCCCCATACCACACAAAACTTTATACCTAGTTTAAACATGCTTCATTTCTAAATGAAGCGATATTCAGGATCTTTCGTGGTTAGTTAACATGGAATATACTTGCTGAATAGGAGTCCTGGGTCCAGTTCAGTACAAAACTTTTAATTACGTAATTTCCAGTTGAGAATTATTTTTAAAATGACATTCACTGTAATAAAAAGGAGTTCACATACTTTGATGAGTGTGTCATCTGTAATAACGTGTGCCGGCCGGGGTGGCCGTGTGGTTCTAGGCGCTACAGTCTGGAACCGCGCGACTGCTACGGTCGCAGGTTCGAATCCTGCCTCGGGCATGGCTGTGTATGATGTCCTTAGGTTGGTTAGGTTTAAGTAGTTCTAAGTTCTAGGGGACTGATGACCTCAGAAGTTAAGTCCCATAGTGCTCACAGCCATTTTTTTGTAATAACGTGTTTTATTATATCTGAATTATAATGGTATTAATTTACGTCTAGACTGATTGCCATACAGAGTATTTTGTCTCTCGTACTAACCATTTTGTACAATCAAATGACGGTGTTAACAAGAGGTTAGCAAACCTGCAGAAACGTTACTTTATGTGAGTTGCATAGAAATCAAGCCTGTAACTATTCAGCTCGTCCGGACACTTTTGAGCGTGATAATACATCTGAGATATCATAATGAAGAAAGATTCAGGTGCCTATACATTGATAATAACAATAACAGCGATTATCAATAATAATAATAGTAATTAATTTAACACTTTACAAGTTGAGGAAGGAGACACCGGAAATTACAGTGACAGCAACTATTAAGAGGTAGCAGACGGTGTCAGTAAAAACCTTTGAAGACGAGGGGGAAGGGAAGGTGGGTGATCAAGGAGCAGCGTGCGCCGCAAACAAGTAGGTGGAAGAGATAACTACTGTGGTAGAGAGTCATAACTAGCTCCCTTTTGTAGTCAGCAAGGGGTGTACTACCCCTGAGATTTTGGGGATGATAATTTCAAAGTGGTTTTCTGGTACAAAAATGATTTTGAGAAGACATTAGTGTTATGTGATGGTGTAGAGAGGATTCTGAATTGTCGGGAGAGAGCCATTACTGCTGTGGTGCTCAGATACAAGTGTTAGATTTCAGGACAAGCAAGAGGAACTGCAGTGACTGAGCAGATCGTAGAGCAAGCAGACGTTATGCTACTGCTGGTCTCTACGCTTATCGGCACGTAGCCATGATAACTGTTCGCAGGCAGGAATGATATTTTCGAAGAAACGAACGTTAAAGTTGTATCACACACCAGCTTTCGTCGCCATTTCCATACGACGTGGCCACTCGCATGATAATCCTTGATAGATATCGTCGCGATATTCAAGAATTGGAAGTACTGGCGAGTGTACCAGTTTCGTTTTAAGCTCAAGGGGAAAGACATTTTTTATATTTCTGCAGTGCTCGGAGAGACGCTATAACCTTACAGACTGCAGTTATGTGTAGAGTCCACTCTAAAGTTATGTTTCAGACTTGTCCCCGAATTCTTTGCAAAGGAAGGATTGGGTACGGAAATGGTTATCTGAACTTTTCTGGGCGGCTAAAACTGCTTGTGTTTTAAATAGATAAAGTTTCTTATCTATGTACTGTGCCCACTGCGATAAGTCAAGCATGTCAGCGTTTACATGCTGAACGGATGTGCACAAGTTTTCTGGACGGTGAAACCGTCATTTTGCCACTGAATCTAGTTAATGGATGCTTGCTAGGCGAAACGGCTCGTTCATAAATTTTAATGTGTGCATGAGACTGAGTGCCACATACTACATTCTAATCACTTGCTACTCAGCATGCCACAAAGAGAAATATTAACTACATATTGTGATGTCACACGTTGTGGTCCATGATGATAGAGAATGAATGTACAGTTTTCCTTTCTGTAGTGGTTACTATTTTCATAAATATCAGATGAAAATTCTTTTTGGGCTTGACATATTTCTGTTAAAATTCGTAGCTACACTGCTCAGAAAGTTATAAATTTTTAAAATAGATGCCTATTTATCTGCAGTGCCACAGTGGATGCAGGTTTTTACCATCAGAAATGAAGTCTACCCAGAAGCGAAAATTGCAGATATGCGATGTTGAGCAAAGGTAGTACACTGTTGCATATTGTACTTCGCATTATATATAATTAATGGTTCTTGCTATAAACTTTGAGCTGAGCTTTATATAAGAAAGAATTCGTAACGATCACTTACAGGCTTTATATTTGGTTAATGGAGAGGAGAGCTTTACAAGGTTTACCTCTGTGGCAGGTCTTTGAAGTTTCGACGATGCACTCTAGCTCCTTCTGTCTTCTCCCCTTCCCCTTTCAGCTACGTCCATCTATTGTTATACCAGCAAACAGCCTGCTTGGCCACTTTCCTCACGGCAATGAAACTTAATTACTTGCATTTTAGCGAGAGACGGAAGTATAATTTTTTCGCACAGTTTTACAGTGTTAAAGAAACTATGACGCTGAAGAGACGAGACTTTCGAATGGGTGTTCCGCACTCATAATGGCAGAGAAACATGACTTCATATATTTTCTCTTTCTCTCAGTTGACTGTAAAGATGTAACTCAATTTTTTTATCACATGCTTCACTGAAAGACGGAAAGGATACCATCACAATAGTTAAAAAACTGTCGAGAAAAAATGATTTATAGCTACAGATAGCTGCAACCGGTGGCTTATGAAATATGTGTATGTTATACATGTCTGTTGTTACACTGCTCTACAAAACCTAAGGACGAGATGCATAAAGTAACATGACAGATCAACAATTCGGTAGGAATGCATTAAACTGCGGGAGCATTTTCTCAGAGATATCCCAGTCGTGTACAAAAATCTATACGTCACACACTGAGAGGTCACCGTGACTGTAGTGCAAAGTGGGGCTTTTCCGCAACGCGAGGCAATTGAAGGAACGGAGAAAGACTGAAATATGTGTCAATTACCGAGCAATTACGTTGCGCCGCGGTGGAATTCTTTATTAAAACATGGCCCGGAGACAACAGCTGGATGACTTCACACGGTGAAGTACCATCGGGACACTGGATGAAGGACGAATTGTGACGTGTGTAGCCCACAGGTCTACAAGACACACAGTCTGACGCTCCACAGTGGCACAACAACTTCAAGGCTGTGGTCGCTTTGCCGATCCCATACTTATGAGCAACATTCAGGTATTGCACGAACGGGTTTTCGTGAGCTATCTCTTTTGTTTGCAGGCTACATTTTCCTGAAGATTCTTCTAATGAATACCAGCCAAGCATATGTCTTTCTTGCGATTAGTTTTATTTGCTCGTTCTACTTTAAATAGCTCCGTACGCTTACTCCTAGATATTTTATGGCATTAACTGGTTCCAGTGAGTGTACTTCAAACGTGTAATCATACAGTAATGGGCCTTCCTGTGTATGTTTAAGCAGTGCGTTATATTCTTTTATGTTGACAGTAAATTGCCACTACCTGCAACAAGCGTCGATCCTCCTCAGTTCTTCCTGTATTTCGCTACTATTTTCTAGCATTGCGACTTCTTTGTATACATTAAATTCATCTGGGAACAGCTTCACGGAATTTCCGAGGTTGTCTACTATGTCATTTACTTACAGGGTGAAAAGTATTTAAACCGACAAACTCTGGGAGGCTGTAGGGGACATCAAAACAAATATTTTTCCCTGATGTCATTTTTTCCTATGAGGAGTGTTTAAACCGGTAGAGGAAGATTTCTCTGGCGACAAATTAATTAAACCAACAAAAAAGTCCAGAGGGGACATATCTGGGGATCGAGTAGGCCATAGTACAGGACCACCTCTGCCAATCCACGTTTCTGGGAACCGTCGGTCCAGGAATCGACGCACACGACGACTGAAATGTGCTGGCGCCCCGTCATGTCGGAACCACATGCGTTGTCTTGTAAGGAGCGGGACGTTTTCCAGCAATTCCGGCAATGCTCTGGCGAGAAAATTGTAATAGTATCTCCCATTTAATGGTCTAAGTAGCAGATACGGCCCAATTAAACAGTCCCCAACAACACCGACTCACACATTAACGAAGAACCGCACTTGATGAACGCTAGTAACTGTGGCATGTGGGTTATCCTCACTCCAAACATGCGAATTGTGCATATTGAAGACTTCATCACGCCCGAATGTTGCTTCATCGGTAAACAACACAGAGGATGGAAATGTAGGATGCATTTCACAGTGTCCCAGGTACCACTGCGAAAACTGTGCTCTGGGTGGATAATCAACTGGTTCCAAGTTGTGGACACGCTGTAAGTGAAATGGACGTAACACTTGCTCTCGAAGGACTGTTCTTTGCACGAGTGTTGATTGGAGGATCCCGCTCCACATGCTACAAGACAGCTTCCTCAAATTGCATCGTTCTTACCGTGCGACGGCGTCCCTGTCCAGGTAATCTGCTAAATGACCCGGTCTCACGCAGACGTTGGTACACAGCAGCAAAGGTCGCATGATGCGGGATACGGCGATTAGGATATTGTTGTTGATAAACCCGCTGTGCAGCTCGTCCGTTGTGGTGCGCTACGTAGTACGCACCAACCATATCAGTGTACTCACTCCAGGTGTATCGCTCCATTAGTAAACAGAGACAATGCACTACTACGCTGGTGGACAGCAGAGCGTAATACGCCCTCTAACAACTTAAGATCGTAATACGGCCTCTAACAAGTGAAGAGCGTAATACGGCCTCCACCGGTTTAAGTAATCCTCATAGGAAAAAATGACATTAGGGAAAAATATTTGTTTTGATGTGCCCTACAACCTCCCAGAGTTTGTCGGTTTAAATACTTTTCACCCTGTATATTCTGAAAAGTAATTTACATAGAAAGCTCCTTTGGGGTACGCCCGCATTAACTTTTACGTGTGAAGAGTCCTCTCCATTGAGACTGACATGTTGTGTCCTGTTCTCGAGAAACTCTTCAATACAATCACACTGTTTGCCTGATGTCCCGATGGCTCGTATTTTGTTCATTAGGCGGCAATGCGGAACCGTATCGAACGTCTTACGGAAGTCAAGAAACACGGCATCTGTCAGGCCACTGGTATCTACTGCTTTCTGAGTCTCATGGACGAACAGAGCGAGCTGGGTTTGATACTTTCGTTGTTTTCGGAACCCATGTTGATTTCTACAGAGAAGATTTTTCGGTCTCCGGAAAATTCACAATACGCGAACATAAAACATATTCCAAAATTCTGCAACGGGCCGACGTCAGATAGGCCTGGAGGATTGTGCATGTGCTCGGCGACCCTTGTTGAAAACGGGAAAGACCTGTGCCATTTTCCAGTCATCAGGAACGCTTCACTCCTCCAGCGATCATCGATACACTGCTGCTAGAAGAGGGGCAAGGTCATTCGAATACTCTACGTAGAATCGGTTTTGTATCCCGTCAGGTCCGGTAGCCTTTCCTCTGTTGGGCGATTTTAGTTACCTTTCTATCCCTTGGTCACTTATTTCACTATCGGCCATTTTGTTGTTCGTATCACGATTTAAAGGAGGTACTACACTGCCACCTTTGTCTGCGAAATAGTTTTGAAAATAGACATTAGTATTTTGGTCTTTTATGTGTCGTCCTCCTTTTCTATGCCATTATTGTCACAGAAGGTCTGGACAGATGGCTTTGATACGTTAACTTAAAACCAAAACGTCTTAGTCTGTCAAGTCCGGAGGCAGAATTTTACTTCTGAATTCTTTGAACGCTGCACATGAGGCTCTCGTTACGCTAATTTTGACTTCGTTTGGTTTTTGTTTACCTTCGAGTCATCGGCTACCTTGAAATTTGCAGTGACGTTCTCTTTGTTTTCGTAGCAGCTTTCTTGCACAGCTGTCGAACTATGTCTAGTCATTTCCAATTCCTCACAACTTTACTCAGCAGATTCCTGTCATAAGCGTATTGTACAACGCTCTTGAACGTTGCCCACTGATATTCAACATTGTTATCACTGGAGATGAAAGTTCCTGGCAGATTAAAACTGTGTGCCGGACCGAGACTCGAACTCGGGACCTTCGCCTTTCGCGGGCAAGTGCTTTACCAACTGAGCTACCCAAGCACGACTCACGCCCCCTCCTCACAATTTTACTTCCGCCAGTACCTCGTCTCCTACCTTCCAAACTTCACAGAAGTTCTCCTGCGAAACTTGCATGACTAGCACTACTGGAGTTCGAGTCTCGGTCCGTCACACAGTTTTAAACTGCTAGGAAGTTTCAAATCAGCGCACAGCAGGGTGAAAATTTCGTTACTGGAGATGAAATTTTCATGCTGACCGCTCAGGTAATTGAAATATCTTTCTTTTGGCTCTTGCTAAGCATAAAGATCTTCCTACCATTCTTTGCATACTTGCATCGTTTTTGTATCTTTCATCCCTATTCAGTGACATTGTAACGGCATTACGGTCACTGTCGTGCGAAGGGTGAGACAACAGAGTTATAGATTCATCCACTGTCATTGCAAGGAAGGAAGGCAGAAAGGAAGATTAGCCTTTAACGTCCTATCGACAGCTAGGTCATCAGAGACGGAGTACAAGCTCGGATTAAGAAAGGACGGAAAAGGAAATCGGTAGAGACCTTTCAAAAAAATCATCACGTTATTTGTCTTCAGCGATTTGGGGAAATAATCGAAAAACTAAATCTGAATGACTGGATAGGAATTTGAACCGTCGTCCTCCCGAATGCGAGTCCATTGTGCTAAACCCTTCGCCCCCTTACTCGGTCTGTTACCAATTTCATCACTATTCTGAAACACCTCATGGCTGGCTCTGAGCACTATGGGACTTAACTGCTGTGCTCATCAGTCCCCTAGAACCTAGAACTACTTAAACCTAACTAACCTAAGGACATCACAAACACCCATGCCCGAGGCAGGATTCGAACTTGCGACCGAAGACACCTCTTGTGTTATGAGTATCTCTAGCAGAAACATCAGATTTTTAATTGTATTTAAGTGAAGTAAAGGTGAAATAATAATTCTGAGTTAACCCTCTCGCTGCCAATCTTTTGAAACCTTATTTTACCAAGCAGGATATTTTGAGTACCCCAAATGAATTTTGTGATTTAATTTTCAAAGGATATTGTATCGTATTGTATTAAACCGTGGACCTAGAAACGACGGAGAGGCTTCGTCCCGCCTTAGCTCTCAGTGGTTCACAACCCCACAACAGGCCACAGCAGTCAACCCACCTCACCGCCGCCCCACATCTAACCCAGGGTTATTGTGCGTTTTGGCCTCCAGTGAACCCCCTTCCCCCCCCCCCCCCCCTCCCCAGGAACGTCTCATACCAGACGAGTGTAGCCCCAAACGTTTGCGTGGTAGAGTAATAATGGTGTACGCATACGTACAAACGGTGTTTGCGCAGCAATCGCCGACACAGTGTAACTGAGATGGAATAAGGGGAACCAGCCCGCATTCGCCGAGTTAAATGGAACACCACCGTAAAAACCGTCCACAGGCTGGCCGGCACGCTGGACCTCGACACTAATCCTCCGGGCGGATTCGTGATTCGCGCCGGGGACAAAAATGGTTCAAATGGCTCTGAGCACTATGGGACTCAACTGCTGTGGTCATCAGTCCCCTAGAACTTACAACTACTTAAACCTAAGGACATCACACACACCCATGCCCGAGGCAGGATTCGAACCTGCGACCGTAGCAGCAGCGCGGCTCCGGACTGGAGCGCCTAGAACCGCACGGCCACCGCGGCCGGCCGTGCCGGGGACTGTCACGCCTTCCCGCTCGGGAAGCACCTCGTTAGACTGCGTGGCTAGCCGGGCGGGCTTTAAAGAATAACTTTATTTAGTATTTAAATACAGTTTTTGAAACTATTAAAAGTATTTAATCTGATCGTAGATGCAAGGTACAATAATTCACATGAAAAATTCAATACTTGGCATGTGTAAATTTAAAAATCTGTATATTTTGGCAGTCGTTGCAGGAAAACAGTACCTGGCCTCAAAATAACCAACAATAGTTTTGAAGTGCTCATTTAAGTATACTTGTGCAGAACATGCACTACACAGTAACAGTTTCTTCCCTGTGTATACTACAAAACAAGTTTCTTGCATTTTACACATCAGAATGTTGTCTTCCGATCTTCGTGCGTTTTCAAATCTTGATATCGCTATGCTGTTGGTCCATCTTGCACATCTTTACCAAGGCCGTTGATATTTCTAGCTCTTTCATTGATGTTACCTTTGTTGAGTCCAAACACCAATCATCAACAATTTCTGTCGGCTCCGATTATTCTCCTACCACTCAGGAAATCTTTGTGTGTACAAAATACACTCCTGGAAATGGAAAAAAGAACACATTGACACCGGTGTGTCAGACCCACCATACTTGCTCCGGACACTGCGAGAGGGCTGTACAAGCAATGATCACACGCACGGCACAGCGGACACACCAGGAACCGCGGTGTTGGCCGTCGAATGGCGCTAGCTGCGCAGCATTTGTGCACCGCCGCCGTCAGTGTCAGCCCGTTTGCCGTGGCATACGGAGCTCCATCGCAGTCTTTAACACTGGTAGCATGCCGCGACAGCGTGGACGTGAACCGTATGTGCAGTTGACGGACTTTGAGCGAGGGCGTATAGTGGGCATGCGGGAGGCCGGGTGGACGTACCGCCGAATTGCTCAACACGTGGGGCGTGAGGTCTCCACAGTACATCGATGTTGTCGCCAGTGGTCGGCGGAAGGTGCACGTGCCCGTCGACCTGGGACCGGACCGCAGCGACGCACGGATGCACGCCAAGACCGTAGGATCCTACGCAGTGCCGTAGGGGACCGCACCGCCACTTCCCAGCAAATTAGGGACACTGTTGCTCCTGGGGTATCGGCGAGGACCATTCGCAACCGTCTCCATGAAGCTGGGCTACGGTCCCGCACACCGTTAGGCCGTCTTCCGCTCACGCCCCAACATCGTGCAGCCCGCCTCCAGTGGTGTCGCGACAGGCGTGAATGGAGGGACGAATGGAGACGTGTCGTCTTCAGCGATGAGAGTCGCTTCTGCCTTGGTGCCAATGATGGTCGTATGCGTGTTTGGCGCCGTGCAGGTGAGCGCCACAATCAGGACTGCATACGACCGAGGCACACAGGGACAACGCCCGGCATCATGGTGTGGGGAGCGATCTCCTACACCGGCCGTACACCACTGGTGATCGTCGAGGGGACACTGAATAGTGCACGGTACATCCAAACCGTCATCGAACCCATCGTTCTACCATTCCTAGACCGGCAAGGGAACTTGCTGTTCCAACAGGACAATGCACGTCCGCATGTATCCCGTGCCACCCAACGTGCTCTAGAAGGTGTAAGTCAACTACCCTGGCCAGCAAGATCGCCGGATCTGTCCCCCATTGAGCATGTTTGGGACTGCATGAAGCGTCGTCTCACGCGGTCTGCACGTCCAGCACGAACGCTGGTCCAACTGAGGCGCCAGGTGGAAATGGCATGGCAAGCCGTTCCACAGGACTACATCCAGCATCTCTACGATCGTCTCCATGGGAGAATAGCAGCCTGCATTGCTGCGAAAGGTGGATATACACTGTACTAGTGCCGACATTGTGCATGCTCTGTTGCCTGTGTCTATGTGCCTGTGGTTCTGTCAGTGTGATCATGTGATGTATCTGACCCCAGGAATGTGTCAATAAAGTTTCCCCTTCCTGGGACAATGAATTCACGGTGTTCTTATTTCAATTTCCAGGAGTGTATATAAGTTTAGTGCTGTGGTATCTACAGCCACCACGAAAAATTTTTCTGTCCACCGCCTGGTTCCTCTAACCTAGCTGTATTCTTTTGTCATTTTGTCTCCATTATCTACGGTAACTTTGGTTTTGTTATAATGGAGTATAATTTCAGGTTTGTAATCATTTTCTTCAAGACTCACAATCCTGTTAAGAGAAAGTAAGATTACTGACTTTCCGCTGTTCGGAACACAGGAAAATGCAGTCAAGTCATTTGCGAAATCCAACATTGAAGAATGAACTTCTTTCTTTTTGTGTCACAACATTTTCTTCGGAATTTCTTTCTTATTGGAACGCAGGGTACCAACCAGTGTCGTGTTTCGTTTCAGTAATTCAGCAGCCGACGGAAAACTGGTGAAAAATTTATCAGTTGTGATTAACTTCACGAGCATTTTCCGCAGTCCCTGTGTAAACATTAAGGTGCTATACTCGACAGGCTTATGTCAATTTCCTCACTACGTTGCGAACCGTTCATCAACAGTAACGAATTCATGATGATGTAAGTTCTTACACAAGTAAGATTGAAATATGTCATACACTACCCTGATGTCTTGTAGCTTTTCCTTTTTTTTATTTTTCAGCTCTTCGTGATCTTGTATCACTGTTGTCATATCACAAGAATTTCAATATGGACAAAAATCCGTTTCTTGATATGGGAGCAGAAAAGAAAGACTGCAGAAAAGCTCCTCAGAGATGAAAAGCATTTGTGCGATTGAAAGACGTACGTTTATTTGAGTACATCTTTCATTAAAGCATATCCAATCAATTAGGTTGGTGAAATGACCTTTCCTGCCGGATTCGTGGAAAAGTGTTTCCATTGGTTGCTGGAAGCAAGCAGTAGAAGCTTCGAAATCTTTCTAGAAAATCTGTCAATTAAAACGTCCGAACAAGGGATCCGTAGGTCGCGCTTTCGACGTGAGCCGATTGGACCGCTGCATTGCACCTTGAAGTTAGTCCTGTGATTTGCCAGAATGTGCGACAAAAAGTGCGTCCTCTCTGAGGTGCTGAGGAGCGAACGTGGTGCAGTCGAAGACGGGCCGAGCTGCAGTTGGACACGTTGGAGATGCTGTTGGCCGATGGCGACGGGCTGAGCAGCTGTGTGTACCACGAGGCAATGACGGTGAGACGCAATGCAAATGCTTACTGGCGTACTGTTAGTTACGTCACGATCAGAGCTTGTCAGTAGTCACAATTATGAGTACCAGACTCTTCCTAGAGTGCTGAATACTTCGCCACGTGTGTAATAAGTTAAATTCCTTACACCGCCCTGCTGTAGGATGACCGCCGACCGCTGTGGCCGAGCTGTTCTAGGCGCTTCAGTCCGGAACTGGGCTGCTGTTACGGTCGCAGTTTCGAATCCTGCCTCGGGCATGGATGTGTGTGCTGTCCTTAGGTTAGCTAGGTTTAAGTAGTTCTAAGTCTAGGGGACTGATGACCTCAGATGCTAAGTCCCATAGTGCTGAGAGCCATTTGAACCATTTGTAGGATGACCAGTGTTTTCGTTCTCTTGCATCAGTAACTGTACTAACATCAGTTTCCGATGTTTGTCTCTCGCTCTGCTCTTGTACCGTGCAAACTGATTAACGAAATTGTAAGTTTATCAGCACCTCGAAGCTCTTTGATTGAGTAATTGTAACTTTCTCTCTTATTTTTTTGTCCTGAGCAGCGCTTCTCTCTGTTGCAGGATGTCGGGTCCTGCGCAAGCTTATAAAATTCTTTCCCTTGTTCCCATAGAGACAACTACTATTACTTTATCACTTTGTCTGCTAATTTATTCTCAGGTCTTCATTTCGTAAGGGACATTAAATTCTTGATTTGTGTGGCCATATTTTCCTTAGTGGCTTTACAATTCGTGAGCGTATTTCCTTCCCGTCGTTACAACTACAAGAAAACGCGTGTTTTTATGTTTTTCTACAAATATTGGAAAACTGTGTATAATTACATATCTGTCCAGATGAGCTCTCTGTAAGTGCCTTGAAATATTAAACAAAGAGATCTAGAGAGAGGCAGTTTGTTATAAACAAATGGACTCGGCCTGTGCCTGTGTTCCAGAGTGCCTCCAGCTACAAAATAGGAAAATTGTGGAAAATACATAATATTGGGGAAACTACAAAAAATATGGAAAAACACGTAAAAATGAGAGTACTTACATATATCTTAGGTCCCAGTTTGAAAGATGAAGATGTGGAAGGGGTGCATGGTCCTCAGTGGTCCAGAGGTGAGGGAAGGGGAGGGGAGGCAGTTGCCACCATTTTTATGTCACGTGATACCATGGTCTTGGTGATTCCCCTTGGTGACCTTGATCAATTCACGGTCGTTGCCAGAGGGAGAAGAAGTGACTGCGCCAAGGAGCCCAAGTCAGTAGCCCGACACCGGACGTACTTGTCAGTACCCTTGAGATAAAATCGTTATCTGCGATTGAATGCCAGAACTTCAGGTGCAGGCCCAGTGTGTCTAGCACAGAGACAGGTTGGTTGCAAGCCCATAATTGGCCTCCTTCTAGCCGCGCTGTCTATGCGTCTTGTCACGGTCCGCGCGGCTCCCCCCGTCGGAGGTTCGAGTCCTCCCTCGGCCATGGATGTGTGTGTCGTCCTTAGCATAAGTTACTTTAAGTTAGATTAAGTAGTGTATAAGCTTAGGGACTTATGACCTCAGCAGTTTGGTCCGATAAGACTTTACCACAAATTTCCAGATTGTTTCTCCTTGTAACCAAAAAACGGCCATCACTAGCATAGAGGCGGTACCGTCTTTCATCAGAAAACACAACGAACTTCCTCCCCGCCCTCCAGTGAGCCCTTTCTTTACACCACAAAAGTCGCAAGTGGACGTGGTGTGGGGTCAGTGGAATGCACGCTAGAGGGCGTCTGGTTCAGAGCTGTCCTTGAACTAACCGAATTGTAACAGTTCGTTGTGGTGCCACTGCTGCTCTGATTGATGCTGAAAATGTAGTAGGATGTGCCAGAGCAATACGCCGAACATGATGTTCTTCCCTCTCGATAGTGCCACTTGGATGTCCGCAGCGCCGGCCGAGGTGGCCGAGCGGTTCTAGGCGCTACAGTCTGGAACCGCGCGACCGCTACGGTCGCAGATTCGAATCCTGCCTCGGGCATGGATGTGTGTGATGTCCTTAGGTTGGTTAGGTTTAAGCAGTTCTAAGTTCTAGGGGACTGATCACCTCAGCAGTTGAGTCCCATAGTGCTCACAAGGGAACATTCCCATCGCACCCCCTTCAGATTTAGTTATAAGTTGGCACAATGGATAGGCCTTGAAAAACTGAACACAGATCAATCTAGAAAACAGGAAGAAGTTGTGTGGAACTATGACAAAAATAAGCAAAATATACAAACTGAGTAGTCCATGTGCAACATAAGCAACATCAAGGACAACTTATATGCAGGATCGCCGTGGTCTCGTGGTAAGAGTGAGCAGCTCCAGCACGAAAGGTCCTTGGTTCAAATCCTCTCTCGAATGAATATTTTAATTTTTTTTATTTTCAGACAATTATGTGCCGCACATGCCGTCACCAGTGTCGTATAGAATATATCAGACGTGTTTTCCTGTGGAGGAATCGGTTGACTTATGACCTTGCTATCAAATGTTATCGGTTCCCATTGGACGGGCACGTCCTTTCGTCTACTAATCGCACGGTTTTGCGGTGAGGTCGCGAAACACAGACACTAAACTTATTACAGTGAACAGAGATGTCAATGAACGAACGGGCAGATCATAACTTTGCGAAAAAAAAGAAGTAAATTTTTCACCTAAGGGAAGATTTGAACCAAGGACCTCTCGTTCCGCAGCTGCGCACGCTAACCACGGGACCATGGCGCTCCTGAATCTACGCTGTACATGAAGTTGCTTATCTTGCGCATGGACTACTCAGTTCGTATATTTTGCTTATTTTTTTCATAGTTCCACACAACTTCTTCCGGTTTTCTCGATTGATCTGTGTTCAGTTTTTCAAGGCCTATCCACTGTGCCAGCTTATAACTAAATCTGAGGGGGGTGCGATGGGGAGGTTTCCTTGTCAGAACCATTTGAACCATTTTTGCTGTCCGCAGCCCGGGTTTTTGCAGCCGTACATACTCGTGACCACTGCTGCCAGCAGTCATGAACAGTGACTCTATTCCTGCCAAGTCTTTCTGTAGTATAGCAGAAGGAACATCTAGATTCTCGTAGCCCTATTACAGGACCTCTTTCAAATTCAGTGAGGTGTTGGTAAAGGGGCCTTGCCGCCTTAAAGGCAGTCTTGACTAACATGAACTCACCACGTCTAGTCTCAAAGGTAACTAACATTCGTGACCGTTACAGCGTGTATTTTGAGGAAACCTGATTTACACCCTCATAGTGGATCTTCTAGCGCCAGTCTTATGCGTCTGGCGCGAAATATGAATAGACATTATCTTTCACCTGTAGAAACACCCCTACTAACTTTTGTATCCGTCGTACAACTTCTTCTTGGTGTTGCGATTTTTTTTTCTCCGTCGGTGTATAATTATTTTATCAAGCCCTTTCTCACACCGGACCAGTGTTTCACACATATAGTACCTTTTTCACATCATAGTTACCTAAGAAATAAGAATTATATGCATAGTATTAAAATGATATGAGTGTCCGTAGTGACAATATGAGTAAATAATACTGACTAAAACTAACAAAGTTAATACTGGCAGCACCTCTACTTCTGTGTGCTGCAGGCATTAATAATAATAATAGTAATAATAACGATAACAATAACGATATTGGCAGATCTGAAACGAATTTATACTTGTTTAAAGTAGATGTTTTCTGATATAAACTGTTCTGTTAACTCCCCATCCAACTGGGCTCAAATTTCACCCCTCGCTTAGTTCAATAAGAAATACAATATTTACAGGAGTTGTTCCATGTATCGTCCTATCAATTTGATGCAATGATGAACTTGTATCTGCAGTAAGTCACGAATTCGTTCAAACAGCTTGGCATCGTCTCGTTAATTCTTGACAGGACTTTCATTTTACTTTTCCAGCTCTTCAATTGTATCAACGGGAGTCATACGCATTTGATGTCTGAGATGAGCCTACACAGGTAATTCCTAAAGATTTCGTTTACAAGTGATCCTTGAGAATAAGGTAACAGGCCTTATCCAATACATCCACTCTGGACCATACTCAAGGGTACTGACAAGTACGTCTGGTGTCGGGCTACTGACTTGGGCTCGTTGGTGCAGTCACTTCTTCTCCCTCGGGCAACGACCGGGAATTGATCAAGGTCACCTAGGGGACCATGGTATCATGTGACATAAAAATGGCGGCAACTGCCTCCCCTCCCCTTCCCTCACCTCTGGACCATTGAGGACCATGCACCCCCTCCACATCTTCATCTTTTAATCTGGGACCTAAGACATATGTAAGTACTCTGGATGTTGGTCGGTCGGTTGGTTTTGTTGGTTTATTTGGGGGAGGGAACCAAACGACGAGGTAATCGGTCCCATCGGAGTAGGGAAGGATGGGAAAGGAAGTGGGTCCTGCCCTTCCAAAGGAACCAGCATTTGCCTGAAGCTATTTACGGAAATCACGGAAAATCTAACTCAGAATGGCCGGAAGCAGGTTTGAACCGTCGTACTCCCGAATGCGAGTCCATTGTGTTAACCATTGCACCACCTCGATCAGTGCTGAATGTTGGTTTACTTCAACAACAAAATGAAATTGCCCATCATGCATTCGTGTCTTTCTGACGTGCGTGCGGCACATGAAGAAACGTGAATTATGGTGTCCAAACAGGAAACAGGACCCAGGTGCTGTTATTCATTTCTTCGCAGCCGAAAGAGAAACGCCGGTAGACATCTATCGCAGAATGAAGCAGATGGGTGGGCCAGCATGTCTGTCGAAAGACACCGTTTGGAATGGTGTGCCATGTTCGTGACGATCGCGACTCGAAGAAAGACTCCCCTCTATTGCAAATGTCGTAACGCGGAAGTTACCACAACTCAAGTGGGAGAAACTTCGGCACTCGTCCTATAGTCCTAATCTCTCCCCATGCGATTATCATGCTTTCGGTCCCTTCAGCAAGCGTTTACAGATTTCTTGAAACAGCATGACACGGTGTTTCACAAAATGGGTATATTCATCATGGTGCGTCGGTAGGATGATTATCTCAATGTTTACGGTTATTTTGCCTGATTCTCTTACCGATTGTGGACTGTACGGACTTCGAATGGAAACTTTTTGATTGCCTCTTATAAAAGAGCGTCCCCACCTTATTTGTAGTTAGTCCCACCCCCCTCCCCGCACCGCCATACTATGTACTTCTGCGCGGTAAAATGTAATTTTGTTAGTTAAGTAATCAGAATGTGTAAAGTTTCTAAAACCACCCATCCCCTTCTTTATCCTAAACACGATCGGAGGGGAAATACCATATGCTGAATACTTTTTCGGCAAGTAGGTAGAGTAATATTGCGCCGCCTGGGGTTGTAATATTGCACCGGGCGAGAGAATGCGTGGCTACTCGTACCTTGCCGGGGAGGGTAGCTCGAGCAGATGCGTCACTGCGCCTTCCGCACCCTCCCCCGCACCCACGGCCGCCCCTCGCACGCACGCACGCAATTACGTGTTCATACATTGGGGGAAGAAATGAGTTTCGCGGCCAGAAACCACTCGAGTGCTAAACAATGGCGTCCTTATTACGCAGTCCTTGCAGCGCTGCCTTAAACACTGGCGCCAACTACATCTCCAGAGTGCATTATAAATGCTGATGCTCGCCGCAGCTGCATGAGTTCGCTCAGACCGACAATAACACGCTTACTTCTTCAGAGCATTAGAGATTCTGTCAAATCAGATGGCATGCGCAACGGATTACTGCATTTGCAAGTTTTTTTTCTATAGAAAGATTCATTTTGATGTCGATTTGAGACAGATGTGTCACAAAGACTACTAGGAAGTTCTAAGGATAGCTTCATTTTACAGTCTCAGTTACATGACATAAACGATTGATGACTAGTTTGGGTAACATATAATAACCAGCTTCACATCTGAAGTGAACAGACTGTGCGGCTGGTCCCGGCGGAGGTTCGAGTCCTCCCTCGGGCATGGGTGTGTGTGTTTCTCCTTAGGGTAATTTAGGTTAAGTAGTGTGTAAGCTTAGGGACTGATGACCTTAGCAGTTAAGTCACATAAGATTTCACACACATTTGAACTTTTTTTTTAAGTGAAGTAAAATAACAATAAGTAACGGCTTAACTAGATAATCGAAAGCATAACCCATTTTTAGAACGATGACATTCTGTTAATAACCAAGTGTCCACAGTTGGTGGTCGTGAAAATCCTTTAACACGATGCGCTTCTAACCCGTTCCTCCTTCCCCTTCCTCGCACTATGTACACCACATCATCCCTCTCGCCTGGCCCTCCATTCATCAGTGCTTACCTAAATGCCTCTGCAATAAGAATCGACTTTAATAACAAGTGTGCCCACATAACCGTATGTCACGGGTGTTCTGGCGTGTTAAAGCTTCTGGTTTGTATAACTCCACTCTGGTTAATTTTCCTTCAATGATTTTGATGTATTACTAGTTTTGAACACTGAGATATCGCTAGAATGTCAGAGCTCCGTTTTATCCTTCTCCTTATCTAAGGCAACATCCACTTATTGTAATATTATTTTACTTCTCCTTTGAAGGTGATCCAAATTAGTCGTCAATCATATCTGTCATACAACTGAGAGTGTACAAACTTTACCTTATTCAAAATATATGTGTAGTTGTGGTACTTCCAGGGGCAAAACGTCGACAATTATTAAACCTGGAAGTACTGCACTTAAAAAAAAATAAAATAAAATAAAAATAAAAAAAAATACGCTGCAACATCTCGCTACAGGAAATTAGCGAATGTCTACAACCTACATCTATTGTTTACTCTGCAATTTACACTTAAGTGCATGGCAGAGAGTTCTCCGAACACAGACTGGGAAATGTCTTTTCTACGACCAAGCACACACCCGCATTAAATACAGCATGATTCAGGAAAATGACTTCCTTCAAGAAATGTATATTTGAAACACCCACTTCTTTCATTTGAAAGTAGTCAATTTTGCCCCTATCTTCATTTTTAACTAATCTTACGCAGAAATTTATAGTGTATGCTGGTACTGTTAGTAATTTCGAAAAAATGGTTCAAATGGCTCTGAGCACTATGGGACTCAACTGCTGTGGTCATCAGTCCCTTAGAACTTAGAACTACTTAAACCTAACTAACCTAAGGACATCACACACATCCATGCCCGAGGCAGGATTCGAACCTGCGACCGTAGCAGTCGCGCGGTTCCGGACTGCGCGCCTAGAACCGCTAGCCCACCGCGGCCGGCTGTATATAGGTGATGCTGTCTTTTACCGGCAATAAAACTCATATCAAAAGATTGAAAACAACTGTAAAACAACTTACAGACAATATCTGTATGATACGAGAAGTGTCAACTACCTCTGAGTAAGGAAAAGTGTGGCCGACCGCGGTGGTCTAGCGGTTCTAGGCGCTCAGTCCGGAACCGGGCGACTGCTACAGTCGCAGGTTCGAATCCTGGCTCGGGCATGGATGTGTGTGATATCCTTAGGTTAGTTAGGTTTAAGTAGTTCTAAGTTCTAGGGGACTGATGACCACAGATGTTAAGTCCCATAGTGCTCAGAGCCATTTGATCCATTTAGGAAAAGTGTGAGGTCACCCACATGAGTACGAAAAGAAATACGTTAAATTTCCGTTATACGATAAATACCACAAATCTAAAGGCTCTGAAATCAGCTAAATACTTAAGAATTACAATTACGAACAAGTTAAACTGGAACGATCTCGTAGACAATTTTGTGGGAAAGCCAACCTAATAATTTCTGTTTTTAGTCAGAACACGCGTAAAATGCAACAGCTCTGCTAAACAGTCTGCCTGCACTACACTTGCCCATCCTCTGCTAGACTACTGCTGTGCAGCATGGAATCCTTACCAGATAGGATTGACAGAGGACGTCGAAAAAGTGCAAAGAAGGCAGCTAGTTTCGTATTATCGCGAAACAGGGGACAGAGTGTCACGGATCTGATAAGCAGGTTGGCGTGGTAATTATTAAAACAAAGACGTTTATCGTTGTGGCGAATTTTTTTCACGAAACTTCAGTCTCTAACTTTTTCCTCTGGATGGGAAAATATTTTACTGTCGCCAACGTACATACGGAGAGCTGCTAGTCGTAATGAGGTAAGAGAATGGTTCGGAGAACTCTCTGCCATGCACTCAAGTGTAAATTGCGGAGTAAACAATAGATGTAGGTGTAGACATTCGCTAATTTCTTCTAGCGAGATGTTGCAGGAAAGATAGTGAACGATGTAGCTAGTTTAACAAGATTCTATGAAAATACTGGCTTAAATGACCTTGCAAAATCTACGAAATGTGAAGCCACTTAGGCTGGAAATGCGCATTTTGTTTACCATTACTACAGAAGTATGGCACGACGAGGCTGAAGCTGAAGTGTGCGAGTGGACTTCGTATTAATTACGACACAATCCCTGGGTATTTATGCGAATAGTTGCATTACTGTAGAAATTGTAAAATGCTGCTGAATTCTATTAAAAATTACATTGTTAAACTGAAAAAGAGGGAAACAGATATTTCGTGGCCATTTTGGTCTAGCGGGCAGAGCACCGGGGGAGGTCCTGGCTTCAAACATCGAACAGACGCAGGAAGCTTTCCTCGATACAGTCCCTCCAGGATGGCGTGAGGTGTGCTCAGATTATTATCAAATGAATACGGAACATCTTTCCCGGGGTAAAAGGCGGCTGGGGTCATAGGCGCGCCACCCTCCTTCTCCTTCTCTTGTGCCTTGGCGAGGAAGGGATGTACTCCACATAAGTCACGCAAATAGCCCGGTCGCAGAATTGCGCCTAAGACTTTGCCTTATGTAGATGTTTCAGTATTTCGATGTGTTAAAATGATGAAAATCCCGCTACTGTATCATGAACAATTTATGAAAAAAAAGGGATATAGATATTTCGTGATTGTTGTGGTCTAGCGGCAGAGCACCTAGAGCACCTGCCCTGCACATCCTGGGCTCAACCTGGAAAATAGGTGGGGAATTTTCTTCGATATTGAAAAAAAACACATTTTGTAACTGAAACAGCTTAATTCAACCACATTTGCGTTTAAAATCATTGAAAATCTTATGGAAATACAAATCGATAAATTGATATATCTTGCATACTTTCATTCAGTAATGCTGTACGGATTAGTTTTCTGGAGTATCTCATCTTTAAGAAAGAAATTTTTCACTGCGCAAAAACCTGCTTTAGGAATAATATGTGATGCTCACCCATGATCATCTTGTAGACATCTGTTTAAGGAGTTAGGCATTCTGACTACAGCTTCACAGTATATTTATCCCCTCATGAATTTTGTTGTAAATAATCCTCTACAGTTCAAAAGGAACAGTAAGGTACATAGTTACAATGCCAGAAGGAAAAATGACATTCATTACCCCACATTAAGGTTGACTTTAACACAAAAACGGGTGCACATTCCTGCAACAAAATTTTTTTAGACTTAGCGAGTCATATATAATGTCTGACAGACAGCAAAATAAGACATTATAACAACCTGAGACAATTTCTCATTGATAACCGATTCTGTTCCGTAGAAGAATTTCTATTACTATAATGCGTAAAAGGTGGTGGGTAGGAATTACTAACTCACATCTATATATTTCTTTTCTTTTTGTACAAATTAATGTGCGATGTGAATGTCCACATCAATGCGATCTCCCGTGCAGAGTTATACAAGGAACATTGGAACATGTAGCTAACTGACTAATTGCATCTCCAGAATTGTGCACGTTAATTAGGGCCCTCTGCATATATTCTCACAAAAATACACTAAAATCAAATCTGAAAGTGATAAAACTCTGAGAAAAGAAATATTCTTTTGAGTTTCTAGTAAATTAATCTTCACGGGATTTTCGTGTACCTTGGCTGGAACTAAATGTAAACAGATACTTGCTAGTAGAAAGACCATCAATCATTGCTGTGCCATCGAAGATACTGGAGTAACAATCTTCTATTAATTAAATAACTGGAAGGAATGATGAATGTTGGTTCCAAAATCATCACTAAATCCTGCTCCGAAGAATCACAAAATATAATAATGTTGGGTAAAAAACGGATTTTAGTTTCCAAACAAAAATTATCTAAAAGTAGCATGTCAGTCAACGTATACTCGCATGATAACAACTTCAAACTAAGCTCAGTGGGAAAAATTTTAGTCACCCCCTTGAACGACCACACTATTCGGATTGAATACCGGTAGACGGTGTAGAAGTGGTACCGGTTGGTCTCGCAACACTCGACTTAAGTTAGTGTATTTGAGTGGTACGTATGTGGCAAAAAATTGTGTGGAATCATTTGGGCAGACATGGAGATGGGAGCAATGTCAGGAAGGAGGTATCGTGTTCACCGTGAATGAAACTGCCCGATTAGATGGTGTATCAACGTGGACTATCGAATGAGTCTACAAGAAATGTTGTACCACTAGCAACCACAAAACACGCCTTAAGAACAGTGGTCGTGAAAGTTCCAAAACGTTATGACCGGAGATTAGTTTCATTTCTCGTCAATGATACACAGTTACAAAACCGATCATAATTTCTGCTGTCAGTGGAGACTGGTAAACCATAAACAGTTTCCGAGCGAACAATGCGAACAACATACAACAGATATTTGGAGCCCGGTAACTCGCAAAAGGCCATTGACCATAGCTGCACCTAATAATGTACGTCTTCAATATTCCAAACAACATAGAAAAGTGGCTGTAGCTGCCTGAAGGACAGTGTGCACCGGCAAGTCGCCATTCTGCTTGTTTTCATAACATGCGAGGCGTCGAGGGCAGCGTCGGACGATTCAGGCGTTTAACATACAGTTTGTTGAGGGTTTGATTGAGACTGATCGGGCTGTTTGAGGCGTCCTGTCACGGACTGCGCGGCCCCTTCCGCCGGAAGTTCGAGTTCTCCGTCGGGCATGGGTGTGTGTGTTGTTTAAGTAGTGTGTAAGTCTAGGGATCGATGACCTAAGCAGTTTGGTCCCTTAGGAATTCACACACATGAGAACATTTGTCCGCATCTCGTGGTCGTGCGGTAGCGTTCTCGCTTCCCACGCCCGGGTTCCCGGGTTCGATTCCCGGCGGGGTCAGGGATTTTCTCTGCCTCGTGATGACTGGCTGTTGTGTGCTGTCCTTAGGTTAGTTAGGTTTAAGTAGTTCTAAGTTCTAGGGGACTGATGACCATAGATGTTAAGTCCCATGGTGCTCAGAGCCATTTTTGCCGGCCGGAGTGACCGAGCGGTTAAAGGCGCTACAATATGGAACCGCACGACAGCTACGGTCGCAGGTTCGAATCCTGCCTCGGGCATGGATGTGTGTGATGTACTTAGGTTAGTTAGGTTTAAGTAGTTCTAAGTTCTAGGGGACTTATGACCACAGCAGTTGAGTCCCATAGTGCTCAGAGCCATTTGAGAACATTCGATTCAGCACAGGTACGATTCTATCATGTTTTGGTGGTGTTCTTTGATCCATGGCCAAGGTCAAATCATTCGGGCTACCGTGAACATGAACCAGGATGTTTACACTAAAGCTCCAAAGAAACTGGTATAGGAGCTGGTATAGACATGCATATTCAAATACAGAGATATGTAAACAGGCAGAATACGGCGCTGTGGTCGGCTACGTCCATATAAGACAGAAAATGAAACTTCCTGGCAGATTAAAACTGTGTGCCACACCGAGACTCGAACTCGGGACCTTGCCTTTTGCGGGATAGTGTTCCACCAACTTTTTTTATTATTTATTTGTTTTCAACTTTTTTACTCGTTTCTTCTTTTTTTGGGCCCCCCTTCTCCCCTTACAGCCCAGCCATTCTCTCGCCTGTGTTGCCTTCATCGGCCAGCTTCTAAGCTGTATTTGGAAATAAAATCATTACTTTCTATTTGAGAAAAAAAAGAAAAAAGGAAGGATCGAATTCGATTGATGAGGAAGTAAAAATAAACATTTTCTCCAAATTCTAATGTGAGTAGAATTAACAAATGTATGTATTATTTGCAGACCTCCGTTGTCCAATATATGAAATGACATTTCTTCTTGATATTTCTTCTTTCCAAAGTAGTAATCAGAAAAACTCGTATTACACGAATGACTATCAGTTCATTGTTGAAGGAAATTTGTTCTCCTGTTCTGCGAGAGAAAGGAAACGTAAGAACATTAAGTGGGTAATAGAATTGTCTTCTGCAATTGTAAGCGCCTGGAATAATTTCTTAAAATTTCGACAGTAACTAAAGTGTCAGGAAGGAACTAGGAATCTTGTTTCCAGAACAGTGTCGACCTCTACTATCCGAAATACTGGATTTCAAGTATTTAACCGTGGATTATGATGTGCAGCATATTTCCAAATAATCTCCTGTAGTCACGATGTTGGCTTATTTTCGGGAGTTCAATTTCGATGAAACAATAATAATCAAGGAAAGTATCATGCCTATTCTGCGTAATAAACGATGCTGTGTGGCCCATGATCCACGTTGCAGAGTTGTTTTTTGCTCGTGGATACCTCAGTTTTTGTGGCTGAATGATCTCTAAGAGGTCTACGCTAGAGGGGGTCGTGCGGTCTATCACCGACAATCTTTGAAGAAGAAATGCTGTAACTTCTTCTGCATGTCCGCACGTGAGCCTATGAATTAATGTATCGACTCTCCTGCATGCGTCTCAGTTGGGCGTCGGATGAAGGCCTATCTTATGTCGCTTGTCATTCGTTGCTACTTTATCATTGACTGTGACGTACCAGTCGGATATTACGCGTGACGGTAACATGTCGCTGTGCACATTCCGCCATACTATACTCCATGTTATATGTGGATATGTGTCTTCTAGACGATTACTGTGATTTGTTGTCATGAGAAGGTTACAAAGTTTCCTGTCGGTCAGACTGTCGGTATGGACGATGTTGCGTCGGATGTAGCTCAGTTCCAGGTAGTACATTCGCCCATGTCGGTAATAAAACGGAATGCCGGTGATATCAACGGGTGGGTCCAGGCTATGAGGCTTCCACCGCTGGATGAGGTTTGTGATTACACTGGTCCTCCGGGTACGAACTTCCTTCCTGATGCGATTTAGGAGCAGGGTGACACATTTTTTGTGTGCATTAATGAGGTTAAGGCCACCTTTGGACGTAGGTAAAGTTAATGTATCAAATTGAACTTTGAAAATGTTCCCTTTGAAAAGAAACCAGCATAGCGCTTGTTGTATACTCTTTGCTAAATGGTCGGATATAGGAAGAATTTGCGCCAAATAATTCATATTGCTTGTAATAGCGATCTCTATGGCCTTAACTTTCTGTAGTATGTTCAAATCACGGTCGGAGTGGAGTATCAAAAGCACTACGTAATTTATTAAGCATTTGTGACCAGTTCTTAGTCAGGAATTTATGTGGGATGGGCTCAAAGGTTACGCCGAGAGTTTTGTGACAATCCTTTACATTTCACCAAGTAACATGGGATATATTTCCGATACCGCCTCCGATGGGCAAAGCTGTGGTTTTAGTTCTATTTAATATTACTCCTGAAAGAAACGTGAATGCTTGTAAAAGAGTTTCTGCTGACATAAGTTGTTGTGACAATGAAACAGCTACGCATATATCGTCAGCATACACAATGCATGGGATAGCAACAGAATCGATGTTAAGATGGAACCCACACTACACGAAGTTGTGCAGTAGCGGCTCAACTGCAACGGCATACAAAGTCATTGACAGAGGACATCCTTGTCGGACGGATTGCCCAGTGGAAACTTCTTTTGCAAAACGGCCGTTAATGAGAATCCGAGAAGAGAGGTTTGTAGTAAGTTTGCGAAATAATTCTATGAGATGAGGTCCAAAGCCTAGTTTGGCCATGCTTTTAAAGAGGAAGTTATGACGCACACTGTCATACGCCTTCTCAAAATCTAGAAAGATCAGAGGGCCATTTCCTTTGGTTTCAGCACATGAGCGGATGATGTCCCTCAAATCACACGCAGCGGAGATTGTACTTCGACCTTGCACTACACTGTACTGGTAATTACCTAAAAACTTGTGCATAACAGTTTGCATCCGAAGCTTAATTGATCTGGTAAAGATTTTGAAATCGGCGTTCGGGAGTGTTCAAAATAGTTCAAATGGCTCTGAGCACTATGGGACTTAACATCTGATGTCATCAGTCCCCTAGACTTAGAACTAATTAAACCTAACTAACCTAAGGACATCACACACATCCATGCCCGAGGCAGGATTCGAACCTGCGACCGTAGCAGCAGCGCGGTTCCGGACTGAAGCGCCTAGAACCCTTCGGTCACAGAGGCCGGCCGTTCAGGAGTGTGATGGGCCGCATGTTTTCTACCTTCCTGCTGTTACCTTTTTTCGGTAAGGGCAAGATGATGCCTTCCTTGAATGCCTTGGGAATTACTTCCAGGTGCCAGATCTCATTCGCTATCTCGAGGAGTGTCGGTCCGAGGATGTTCCAGTAGCGCTGGTAAAACTCGGCGCTGCAACCGTCGGGTGCTACTGACTTTCGCTTTCTTCTCACTGTCGACTAGTAGGATTTCGTCCTCCGTGAAAGCAGATTTGAGATTTACATTATCCTCGTGTGAAAAGCGGCAGCTCAAGGTCCTCAGGAGATTGTCGCACAAGTGCTCATCAACTGGTTGCTTCTTGTAAAGTTGACTATAATAATCGTACACATGCGAGATGAGGTCACGTTGGTTTGTGATGGCATTCTCGGCGTCATCAACGAAGGCTTCAATCAACATGGCCTTACATCGTTTGGTCGTTCTCAGAATGTGGTACAGAAAGACTCGTTTTTCTGCGGCAACGCCTTTTGGGTGGGCTCGCACGATGATTCCTTCCATTCATTTGTGTTGGATCCCCGGGATTTTCGCTTTACATTGTTTGCTCTTGACATCGATATCGCGAGAGGGATTGGTAGTGTGACTTTACAGTTCTCTCAAACAGCGACAATAAAATTCCATAGTCTGTTTCTGCCTAAAGCTTTTTTGTCGGGCGTATGTCATGATGGTGAGGCGTAATTTGGGCATGACACACTGAATCCACCACTGTAAAACGCTAGCGTAAAGACGTCGGTGCCGCTGGAGCTGTTCCCACATTAGGCTCACCTCCTCCTCTAGTTGGGCATCCTGCAGAAGGCTGACATTCAATTTCCAGTAGCCTTTACCGCTGTAGATTTGCTGACGTTGTAGGGTAAGGTAACACTGATAAGCGAGATGGTCAGGAGCTGTGTCACAGTTCACAGTGTGTCGCTGGAGGGCATCGGACACATAGATCATATCCAGCCGACTGGCAGAATGACTGATTACGAAGATGAACGCTACCTGTTCACCGTGCAGTTTTTCCCACGTATCGTGAAGACGCATGTCATGAATTAAATGTCCAAGTTCTACACATCTGTTCGTGTTAGGAGTTTGGTCTCTGTCGTTAAGAACACAATTGTAGACACCGCCAAGAATGAGATGTGCACGATAAGCGCTAAGGAGCATGGGAATCTCGTTTTTATAAGAAGTTGACGTTCTCTCTTATGACTGTTATCTGAGGGGGCGTACACGTTAACAATGTGCACTGCATTCACTCAGAGAAATTCCACGACCACTAGGCAGCCGTTGCGCGTCCATAAAGGGTGTACAGTCGCGCAAAGGGATGGCAGTGTCTACAGCATCCTGCATATTGATGTTATCAATAAGTACATAACCGGGCACTTCAAAAACTGTGACTACTTCCTGTAGCAGGGCAATGTCAACGCTGGTACCATACAAGAAATCAGTTAGCGAAAGGAGTTTCACCGCACTTTGAATCCTATTAATGTTAAGTGTGGTAATATTGTAGGTTTGGTTATCGCACATAGTGGCACATAGGGCTATGAGCTGTGAGTCTTGGGATCATCCTTCTCGACAGCTTTAAACCAGGCTCGTTGTGCAACGTCTGGAGAATGAGGCGATACGTCAGAGCCATAACGTGTCAGGGAGTGGCAGAGGGTCGAAGCGCGATACTCATGCGCGAGAGCCGCTATTGCTGCGTCTCCTCGTCCTGCCGCCACCACGGCTCATTGCTGTCGGGGTGATGTGCGGTGCGCGCGCCGCCCTGCCCGCCACCGCCGGCTGAGTCTGTCACCGTGGTCGCATCCGCCTGGCCATCACTCGGGGCTGCGACTGACGTCAGCGAGTTGCTGCGGCAGCGCTGCTGCAGCTGCTCGCTGCTCTGCTCGCTCTTCCTCTTAGCTGGTACAACGCTCTGTTCCCTCTTGGCGCTCAGTAGTGCATTCAGATCTCTGGTTTGTTCACGAGTGCGATCTTGCCTCGCGGTGTTCTCGCAGCGCACCGAGCAAGAAGACTGAGGTTCAGTCTTGCTGCCACTTTCTGACATGGGTACGGTTGACTTTTCCTCTTTGCCACTATTCCCTTTGCTTCTCCTTCGAAGTACTTTCTTCGCTTCTGCTGCAGTCTCTGCCGGTAGGGGTGGTTCAGGCGAACTGATCTGCATCTGCTCCTGCGTCTCACACGGCTGAGTTTCAGAGGTGGCCGGCGCAGCGTCGGTATCCAGCGGAAACTGTCCCTGCGCGGATGACGGGAGCGAAGTGCCGTCCATCCTACCGGGAATGTGTTTGTCACTGCTTTCCACCTGAACTCGCATTGCCGCTTCGTTAACATGTTCCGGCTGCCGGGGTTGAGGTACAGTCTCCGCGACTACCTCACTCAATAACGGAACAAGCCTTTCAATAGTGGCCGAGCGGTTCTAGGCGCTACAGTCTGGAACCGCGCGACCGCTACGGTCGTAGGTTCGAATCCTGCCTCGGGCATGGATGTGTGTGATGTCCTTAGGTAAGTTAGGTTTAAGTAGTTCTAACTTCTAGGGGACTGATGACCTCAGAGCCAGCCAAGTGTTTCAATACCGTCTGCAGAACGTTCCCGTAGAAGCTGAAATGAAAGTCGACATCTGCAGTTCATCCGCAGATGTTCCGTTGAATGGTATATCGAACAGGTAGGAGGTTGACCAATGTAAGTTACCTGCGCACGATAGCCGCCAATGACAACATAAGAAGGTACGTGCTTTTTTAAGTCCATACATACACTACTCACGCCGCTGTTAACTTGTTAAAGATACGCACTTGACCATTTTTCTTTAGTAACCGACAAAACAACGCCGTACAGAGACAGAGAATGTGCAGTGAGCTCATTAGGACCCTCAGGTGGCACATTAAAAACCCTGACGGTTCTCAGTCCGTATCCCGAAGGTACGATCTGGACATTACTAATACTACCAAAAGTATGACGAAATTGTCTCATGCCAGCATGCTCTTCAAAGAATTTCTCGTAAGCGTCTCACGACATAAATTTGAGTACTGGACAAAGTGCAACTGAAACGTGTCGACTATATCTTCAAGCAATTTCAACTCCTCAAAAATCCACTCGTGAATTTCAAACGCCGTCGGCCGCAATGCAGCTCGATCGGAAACACACTGAACGCTGTTGGCTCTGGTAACTGTCGACATCGTACTTACAACAGTTATAAAGAAAACAGACATAAGCGCGCTCCCACACGCTGCTGGGCTCCCCACCTCACAAGGGAACCTCCCCATCGCACCCCCCTCACATTTAGTTATAAGTTGGCACAGTGGATAGGTCTTGAAAAACTGAACACACATCAATCGAGAAAACAGGAAGAAGTTGTGTGGAACTATGAAAAAATAAGCAAACTATGCAAACTGAGTAGTCCATGGGCAACATAGGCCACGTCAAGGATGACGTGAGCTCAAGAGCGCCGTGGTCCCGTGGTTAGCGTGAGCAGCTGCGGAGCGAGAGGTCGTGGGTTCAAGTCTTCTCTCGAGTGCAAAGTTTAAATTTTTATTTTCAGACAATTATCAGAGTTCAGGCACTCACACATAATCAACTTCGCTCTCCAAAATTCCACGACATGCTCAGATTTGCTTGGACATATGCAGGATTTGACGGCCTACACACGGAAAAATTTGAAAACGTTAAAAACATATGTTTTGACAGAGCACAGAGAAAACTGTGCAGCTGTGAAACTGTTGCATTCATTTGTTGCAGTTTATGTGACACTTATGTTTTCATCACTTTTTTGGGAGTGATTATCACATCCACAAGAAAACCTAAATCGGGCAAGGTAAAAGAATCTTTTTACCCATTCGCCAAGTGTACAAGTTAGGTGGGTCGACAACATATTCCCGTCATGTGACGCACATGCCGTCACCAGTGTCGTATAGAATATACAGGGTGATTCAAAAATGCATGTAAATATTTCAAGGGTGTATTTGTGAGGTAAATATAACACAAAAATGTTCTATACAATTTTTTCCATACTTGGCTTATTACAGAGTTATGAACAAAACAGGATAATACATTCAATACAACGTAAGGTATTTAATTCCCAGAGTTCACAGTTTAATTACAGTGCATTTGGACTAACAACGCAAACTGATAAATAAACGTGACGTAACAAACTGAAACAATTCCTCGCGAACACTGTATTAATTTAGGTCCTGTTGATTGAACTACAGCAATGCACAATAACTAAGGAAAATTGAAGCATTTTACAGACTGTACTGTACTGTACTGTATTTGCACAAATCTTAATGCAATGCATGTTCAAAATGCTGTCCCTGAACTTGCAGACAGACCCGTGCTCGTCGCATCAATGATCTCTGCACATTACACAGTCCGTTCAACTCTCCACGAATAATTTCACAACCACCTTCAATTCTTTGTTGTAGCACTTCTCTGTTCGGTACTGCAGAAGAATACACCAATGTCTTTAGTCGGCCCCATAAATAAAAGTCTAAAGGGTTCAGGTCAGGTGATCTGGCTGGCCAAGCAATTGGTCCTCCGCGACCTATCCATCGATGTGGATACGCAGAATTGAGGTACGCCCTTACGTTGCGGCTGTAATGGGCGGGAGCACCATCGTGCATAAACCACATGGTGGCTCGTGTTGCAAGAGGGACATCCTGTAACAATCCAGGCAATTCTCCCTCCAAAAATTCGCAGTACGCGTGCCCATTCAGCCTTGGAGGCAGAACATGAGGTCCGAGTAAGTAATTCCCCACAATACCACACCAAATGTTTATGGAGAATTGATGTTGATATCCACGCACAATTCTCGCGCCAGGATTCTCGACAGCCCACTGGTGCATATTATGCGAATTGATTACACCCGCACGAGTAAACATGGCCTCATCTGTGAATAATATCCGCCGAATGAACATTGGATCATTCAAATGACGCTCTTGTAACCACTGGCAGAATTGCTGACGGCGAGGATAGTCGTCAGGTGTCAATTCGTGCACTTTTTGCAGGTGAAATGGATGCAACTGTTGTCTCCGAAGCAGCCGCCATACAGTAGATTGTGGAAGTCGTACAGCTGCACTAATTTGTCTCGTACTGATAGATGGATCTTGGTCTACCAGGTCCAAAACATGTTCCTCGACGTTCACTGCATGCTCAAGTGGTCGACCTGAATGTGGCCCAGGACGAATGCCATACTCCCGCATACGTCTGTCCACAGATACAAACGTCTGATGACTTGGTAACCGTCTTCCTGGAAACAGCTCACTGTACCTTCGTCTTGCTGCAAGTGCATTTCCATCTGCTGCACCATACACAAGGTGCATATCAGCATACTCACTGTTTGAGTACATCATGTGCACGAAACCTTTAGCCTTCCGACGATGAATGAACGACAGGACGTACTTTTCCGTTACCAACAACATCAGCGCCATCTTCCGTACAGTAGGAGTAAACATCACGTGCAAACAAAAACAAACACTATTCATGCAGTTTCGAATCAACTGTTGGGAGATACGTATGTGAATTACGTACCAGAATATGGCATCCTGCTGCTTGCACTGCCGTCGTTTTGATACGGACATGACTTTCGTATTTAACGATTACTCTGGAATTAAACGTTTATGGAAAAACATTTATAGAACATTTTTGTCTTATATTTACCTCACAAATACACCCTTAAAATATTTACATGCATTTTTGAATCACCCTGTATATTAGACGTGTTTTACTGGATCAAATGTTTTCGGTTCCCATTGGAGAGGCACGTCCATTCGTCTACTAATCGCACGGTTTTGCGGTGCTGTTGCAAAGTACAGACACTAAACTTATTACAGTGAACAGAGACGTCAATGAACGAACGGACAGATGATAACTTTGCAAAAATAAAGTAAGTAAACCTTTTGCTCGAGGGAACACTTGAACCAAGGACCTCTCACTCCACAGCTGCTGACGCTAACCACGCGACCACGGCGGTCCTCTTCTCACATTATCCTTTATGTTGCCTATGTTGCCCATGAACTACTCAGTTTTTATATTTTGCTTATTTTTTCATAGTTCCACACAACTTCTTCCTGTTTTCTCGATTGATGTGTGTTCAGTTTTTCAAGGCCTATCCACTGTGCCAAATTATAACTAAATGTGAGGGGGGTGCGATGGGGAGGTTCCCTTGTCAGCACCGCTCGCGACGTAATCACTGGCCCGCGCAACCGGCAGTCGCCGCGCGATGTGCACTGGCCGAGTGGCCGACCACGACTGGCCAGCTGAGCTACCCAAGCACGACTCACGCCCCGTCCTCACAGCTTTACTTCTGCCAGTACCTCGTCTCCTACCTTCCAAAGTTCACAGAAGCTCTCCTGCGAAACTTGCAGAACTAGCACTCCTGAAAGAAAGGATATTGCGGAGACATGGCTTGCCACAGCCTGGGGGATGTTTCCAGAATGAAATTTTCACTCTACAGCGGAGCCTGCGCTTATATGAAACTTACTAGCAGATTAAAACTGTGTGCCGCACCGAGACCCGAACTCGGGACCTTGCCTTTCTCGGGCAAGTGCTCTACTGGGAGTACCTTTCTCCCAGGACTGCTAGTTCTGCAAGTTTCCCGGAGAGCTTCTGTGACGTTTGGAAGGTAGGAGACGAGGAACTGGTGGAAGTAAATCTGTGAGTTGTGCTTGGGTAGCTCAGTTGGTAGAGCACTTGCCTGTCAAAGGTAAGGTCCCGAGTTCGATTCTCGGTCCGACACGCAGCTCTAATCTGCCAGGAAGTTTCATATCAGTGCACACTCCGCTGCAGAGTGAAAATTTAATTCCTTAGACAGCAAATGTCTGTCGAAGTTGTTAGTTCGGTTACTGCTGCTACAATCGCAAGATATCAAGATTTAGGTGATTTGAACGTGGTGTTGTAGTTGGCGCACTAGCGATGCGACACAGCATCTCCGAGACAGCAATGAAGTGGGGTTTTTCCTGTACGACCATTTCACGAGTGTACCGTGAATATCAGGAATCTGGTAAAACATCAGATCTCCGACATGCTACGGCCGGAAAAAAAATCCTGCAAGAAAGGGACCAACGACGACTGAAGAGAATCGCTCAACGTGACGAAAGTGCAACCCTGCTGCAGATTTCAATGCTGGGCTATCAACAAGTGTCAGCGTGCGAACCATTCAACTAAACATCATCCATACGGGCTTTCTGAGCCGAAGGACAACTCGTGTACCCTTGATGACTGCACGACACAAAACTTTAAACCTCGCCTGGTCCCGTCAACAACGCCGATGGACTGATGATGACCAGAAACATCTTGCCAATCGAACGAGTCTCGTTTCAAATTGTATCGAGCGGGTGGACATGCACCGGCATGGAGACAACTTCATGGACCCTCCATTTCAGCATGGGACTTTTGAAGCTCTGGAGGCTCTGTAATGGTGTGGGGCGTGTGCAGCTGGAGTGATATGGGACCCCTGATACGTCTAGATACGACTCTGAGAGGTGACATACGTAAGTATCCTGTCCGATCACCTTCATCCATTCATGTCTATTGTGCATTCCGACGGACTTGGGCAATTCCAGCAAGACAATGAGACACCCCACACGTTCAGAATTGCTACAGAGTGGCTCCAGGAACACTCTTCTGAATTCAAACACTTCTGCTGGCCACCAGACTCCCCGGACATGGACATTATCGAGCACATCTGGGGTATCTTACAACGAGTTGTTGAGAAGAGATCGCCACTTCCTCGTACTCTTACGGGTTTATGGACAGCCCTGCAGATTTCATGATGTCAGTTCCCTCCAGAACTACTCCCGACATCAGTCGAGTCCATGCCACGGCGTGTTGCGGCACCTCTGCGTGCTCACTGGTGCCGTAAACGATATTAGGCAGGTGTACCAGTTTCTTTGGCTCTTCAGTGTATTTCAGTATTCCCGATGACGGAGTATTGCCCTGCTTCTTACATCTTCATGATCAGCGTGCTGTGGACACTCCCCTCTCCCAAGATGACGACATCAATGTTGACAGGGCTCCACGCATACGTTCCTGGGTTGAACAATACTCAGGCACCCTATGATGCCTCGATTAGGATTCAGATCACCCGATATGAATCCTATGAAAATCGATGGGACTATTTAGAGCAGCAGGTGAATTACAGCAGTGAACATCCCGACAGTCCGTTAGCGCTGCCGCGCGGGATTAGGCGAGCGGTCTCGGGCGCTGCAGTCATGGACTGTGCGGCTGATCCCGGCAGAGGTTCGAGTCCTCCCTCGGGCATGGGTGGGTGTGTTTGTCCTTCAGGTAATTTAGGTTAAGTAGTGTGTAAGCTTAGGTTCAAAATGGCTCTGAGCACTATGCGACTTAACTTCTGAGGTCATCAGTCGCCTAGAACTTAGAACTAATTAAACCCAACTAACCTAAGGACATCACACACATCCATGCCCGAGGCAGGATTCTAACCTGCCACCGTAGCGGTCGCTCGGCTCCAGACTGTAGCGCCTAGAAACGCACGGCCACTCCGGCCGGCTATAACCATTAGAGAAACAACGTTTAAGGTATATGAGCGTGTTAACCTACTATACCAGAATCGAAATAAAAATTTATACTCTAGTTAGATGAAGGATCTATCGTTATCAGTCTTTATGCAGATTACCGGAATACATGACAAGTGCGGAAAGCAGCGGATTCAAGTCGCTCATGGCCAGGGATAGCAAATAATATGTTTCTCCCACTTAAGAATATGTTTATCTTTTTTAACCATTAGCTTCCATCTTGCTCGATGTTTGGTGTCTTGAGCATTCATTCGCTTAATGGACTTGTCATTCCATAGTGTGTTAATGCAGAGCTTCCTTAATACAATGTATAGTCTCACCAATATGACCACCTGTCAAAAGCCTGAATAACCACCTTTAGCAGCCGGAGAGTTGCGGTAAGAAAGTCGACGAGGTTCTGGAAGGTGTCGACTGAGATGTGGAGTCCTGCCGACTCTACTGCCATGCCCAGCTACTCTACGTTTCTCGGTTGGGAATGCGTGGCGCGAACAGCCCGATGGAATTTGTCCCATAGATTCTCGACTGGGTTTTTGTAGGGGGAGTCTGATGGCTAGGAGAGTACGGTTATCTCACCCTACACACGTACACTGCTAACTGTGTCAGACGTTGCATTGTCTCACTAGTAGATGCCATGGTGCCGAGCAAAGACAATCTGCACTTAGGTGTGAGACACTTAAAGTAGTAAAGGAGTTTTGCTATTTGGGGAGCAAAATAACTGATGATGGTCGAAGTAGAGAGGATATAAAATGTAGACTGGCAATGGCAAGGAAAGCGTTTCTGAAGAAGATTTAAATGTCAGGAAGTCGTTTCTGAAAGTATTTGTATGGAGTGTAGCCATGTATGGAAGTGAAACGTGGACGATAAATAGTTTAGACAAAAAGAGAATAGAAGCTTTGGAAATGTGGTGCTGAAGATTAGATGGGTAGATCACATAACTAATTAGGAGGTACTGAATAGAATTGTGGAGAAGAGGAGCTTGTGGCACAACTTGACTAGAAGAAGGGATCGGTTGGTAGGACATGTTCTGAGACATCGAGGGATCACCAATTTGGTACTGGAGGGCAGCGTGGAGGGTAAAAATCGTAGAGGGAGACCAGGAGATGAATACACTAAGCAGATTCAGAAGGATGTAGGCTGCAGTAGGTACTGGGAGATGAAGAAGCTTGTACAGGATAGAGTAGCATGGAGAGCTGCATCAAACCAGTCTCAGGACTGAAGACCACAACAACAACAACAACAGGATAGATGTATACTTGCCTTGATCCACTGCGCCTTCCAGAATGATCAAATCACCCAGGGAATGTCACGAAAACATTCCCGAGACCATAACGCCACTTCGATTTTTGTAGGGTGTTTGATTTCAGACGTTTCACATTGTACACACCAACAGCCAGCTGCCTGATGGAGCATATAACGTGATTCGTCTTAAATAGCCACCTGCCGCCACTCACTGGTCGTTCAGTGCGGTACTCTCGTGCAAATTGTGCAAATTCAATCTTCGCGCCGATCAACAGCAGAGGCTCATACGCAGCATGTTCGTTGAACGGTCATTGAGGAGACAGTGTTGGTACGCCTGTGGTCCATCTGGGCAGTGATCTGCTCAACAGCTGGTCGTCTGTTCCCCTGTACACTTCTCTGCAGCTGTCATTCATTGGTGTTGTCTATGGCCATTGGTGCTCCGCTGTTGACTCGGCGCCGGATTTGAATGGCGTCATTTTGCCATGCACGGTATACTTCAACGACGGCGGCCTACGAACAGTTTACAAACTTAGCCGTCTCGTAAGTGTTTCCATCCTTGGCCCAAAAACCAATGATCATGGGTTTTTGGGCGTCAGATAAATCACTCTGTTTTCGCATTACGACAACGACTGCACTGTTTTCAGTGTTTCCCCGACAAGCTTCGCATACCGTCCACTGCTTGTGCTGCCACAGACTATATGTGAGTAGTTATTCTTCGTTGACGTCGAAAATAGGCGGTGGTCACATTATTCTGACTGGACCGAGTATAATTATTGCTGTGAGCATAAAATCAATCACAAAGCAGGAGTTGAACATAAATGCATAAATCTATCAAATAAATTTTTTAAAAATATTTTCTAACATACACGCAAGTTTTATGGGGTACTGAATATTCTGTACCAATAATCTTTTCCTAAAACCACTTTATCCCCTGATATAACACAAAGTCAGGCGAAGTTTTCAATACCTGCCTAATACTGAAATATTATTTCTAAAATATGATTTACCTGGGCTTGTGTTACAGCAACTGGAACTCTTTTAAAACAGTACCCTATGAATATAACGTTCACACAATGTTTATGAAGGTTGGAACACGCTGTGTGTTCTGGTAAACGCTGTTACCGATTTTTGTTGGCCATTTATCACACACACATTTGAGTAGGAATTCCCAACGAGGCTACTGAGATACATTACAACACTGCACATAAAATGTAGTTGCAAGTATTCGGACACGACTACCGAAGATAGCAGAAAAAATAACAGATTTGCTTTCAAGTTGCTAAAAAACTACACTTTGCTACTACGCAACTGCTGAACAGTTCCATTTCTTTTCCTAAAATCTGTAAAAATGGATTAGTATAATATGAGTTATATCAGTAATTTAAAACAAATACTTACTGTATTTTAGTGAAATAGGAAGTGGGAAAATATTTACAGGAGTTTCTTGCTTTCTGCTTTGAAAACTTACTAACTACCTCATCACAACCTGTAACTTTAAGTAAATCTCTATTTACAAATAAAATAGCCACATTATTCAGTCTTACGTGAGACATCATTTTTTACTCATTGTAGAAATTTGGAAGAGTTGCTGTAATGCGTAATGCACTGTTGTATGTACAATTAATTGATGTCTTGTCTTCTTCAACAAGAAGAAAGTTTGAATACTGTTACAAGTCTTGTTTAAAATTACTTGAATTTCATGAAGCCTTTTCAAAAAGTGTGAACGTGTCTGCATTTTGTGCAAGAGCCTAAGAAATATATGTTACTCTGCCGATATTCATGCATGTAACTGCAGAGAATAATTATTATACTTAGTTGATCCATTAGGCGCAGTTAAGAAATGTGAAAGTTATCATTAAGCTTTCAGTATAAGAGTGGCGATGAAGACAGCTCAATATTTATTTGTACTATTAATGCACACACCACTCTTGTCCATATAGTCATGATTTCCAAGCCCAACACTCAATGAAAATGAGAAAACATTGTTATTTTCTACAATAAATTGGGCTAATCACCCATGTGTGGGACAGGAGGACACAGAAAAGGAGATGATCATTGCATGCGCAATCACCAGTGTATTTTCAGAGATATGGCTGATTTTATTGTACTATGAGTGTAACTGAAATGTGCAAGAGAAACAAGTTTATGCTACAATGATCAGTTTGGCTAGCAATCTGCTTACATGCCCCATTTGGCTGGATTCACAAACGACCCTTATTAAATCATGTCAGATTTACTCGCGGGTGATTGGAAGGGACACTACAGAGCATTAAAACAAGGTTGACAAAGCGAATGAATACAGTAGGCCCTATCCAAAAGCCATGTGACGTTAAAAGGTCTACACAGATTAGAGGGACTAAACAAGTTTTGGCCCAGTCTGCACTGTTTCCAGATATTCTGATATCATCAGAATGTCAGGATGATATCACCATACAGTGTTTCCAGATTTTCCCACTCCTCCCCACACGCCTCTGACATCATAGTGGATACATGTGAAATGCCCTATCTACAAAATGGATGAAAATTCAAAAATTTGCTTGGAATTCAAAAATACATTATGGGACACCTTTTCACTTCCCCTACTAGATTGTCCTCTCCCCTATGACAACAGAAGCGAAGATAACAGTTCAAGATGTTTGACCTGAGGATAGTGGGAGTGCCCGCTTTGTTTGCAAGTTTGTAAATCTAAGATGGCGCTCTAAGGTGGCGCTCAAAGATGGCAGACCAGAGGATACTGTGCCAGACTACCTGTATATAGTCGCCAGATTTTCTGGATTTTTACAGCTGGATGGATTCAGAAGGAGGGAGAGCCAGGATGGCTGATCTGAGGATATTGGGACAGCCGACATCAAGACAAGGTCTACTATTCTAAATATGAGATTCAGGAGCACAGTATAATGTGTTGGGAAATTAAAATATCGCATATCTTAAAGTTAAGTTGACTTGTGTTATAAACAATTCCATCCTACCCAAGCTGCCAACCCACTTGTCCTGTGTAAACAATTGCCACCAGCAGTGGTGTAGGACAGGAATTGTTGTATTTGTTTGAACGAATTCCACTCATTTGGGAGGGGCGCCTTCCGCACCAGTCACACAGTGCCACTAGACGCCGCCCATGCCACCTCCCGATGCTGGAGCATACCATGGGTGTCAACCGGCCAGGCAGAGAAGGACTAGCAGTATTGGGACTGCGAGTGTCATGGTTGCTAGGAAAAGAAAGTATCTTTATTAAGTAGCTGGTGTTTGGTGGGTACTAGGAAGCAGGTCAGAACTCCCAATGAGGTAAGATACGTATATTGACAACCAGCTGAAAAAGTGGTTGCTGTGCAGTGGTGACGTGTTGTGTTTCACATACCAGAAAAGTTTGTACTAAGCATATGGTGATCGCTTCTTCTTCTACAGCACCCACGCCTGCCCTTTTAGAAAATGAATAATTTTCCTCAATTGTTGAAGTTGTAATGGAACAATTCACAATATACATATATGAAAGGTGCAACAAATATTTTTATAGTAACATGTTCCACTGGCTATGGAATGAGAGAAAGTCTCCGAATAAAAATTCTACATACATAGATCAGAAAATGTTATGCATCATCCCAGTTCCCAGAACTCCTGAAGAGAGGCGTGGACTGTGGGTATTCTATCACAGACACATTCCCTTTGACTGTTCAGAGATGTCACTCAACCTCCCCAAAGATGAAAACGACCATGTATGAGCAGTGTCTGTTAGATGGAAGGGGACCGACAGACGATCAGTTCCAGTCATTCCACCAGGAAGGAGGGACACGGCTCGTGTTGTCTTGTAGTTCAACCATGCCTAGACGGTCAATACCATGGTTCGATCGCGTCCGCATTGTTACTTTGTGCCAGGAAGAGCTCTCAACAAGGGAAGTGTCCAGGCGTCTTCGAGTGAACAAAAGCGCTGTTGTTCAGACATGGAGCAGATACAGAGAGAGAGCTCCTGTCGGTGATACGCCTCACTCGGGCTGCCCAAGGGCTACCTACGGATTATGGCTCGGAGGAACCCTGGCAGCAACACCACCATGTTGAATAATGCTTTTCGTGCAGCCACAGGACGTCGTGTTACGACACAAACTGTGCGCAATAGGCTTCATGATGAGCAATTTCACTATCGACGTCCATGGCGAGGTCCATCTTTGCAATCACGACCCCATGCAGGGCAGTACGGATGGGCCCAACAACATGCCGAATGAATCGCTCAGGATTCACATCACGTTCTCTTCACCGATGAGTGTCGCATATGCCTTCAACCAGACATTCGTCGGAGATATGTTTGGAGGCAACCCGGTCAGGCTGAATACCTTAGACACACTGTCCAGTGCGTGCAGTAAGGTGGAGGTTCCCTGGTGTTTTGGGATGGCATTATGTGGGGACCACGTACAACGCTGGTGGTCATGGAAGGCATCTTAATGGCTGTACGGTACATGCGTGCCATTCCCCGACTGATAGTGCAACTATATCAGTGAGGCATTCGTCTCATGGACGACAATTCGCGCCCCTATCATGCACATTTTGTGAATGACTTCCTTCAGGATAACTACATCCTTCGACTGGTGGCCAGCATGTTCTCCAGACATGAACCCTATTGAACAAGCCTGGGATAGATTGAAAAGGTCTGTTTATGGACGACATGACCCAGCAACCACTCTGAGGGATCTACGCCGAATCGCTGTTGAGGAGTGGGACAATCTGGACCAACAGTGCCTTGATGAACTTCTGGATAGTATGCCATGACGAATACAGGCATGCATCAATGCAAGAGGAGGTATTAGAGATACCCGTGTGTACAGCAATCTGGACCACCACCTCTGAAGGTCTCGCTGTATGGTAGTACAACATGCAATGTGTGGTTTCCATGAGCAATGAAAATGGAGAAAATGATGTTTATGATGATCTCTATTCCAATTTTCTGCATAGGTTCCAGAACTCTCGGAACCAAGGTGATGCAAAACTCTTTTTGAGGTGTGTATTTTCAGTTTTTGGTTACAAGTTTGAGAGATTGCAGGGCACTCTCCCTTCTGATTTGGTGTTATGCCACTTCATGTTCTTTCAGAATATGATCTTTACTGTGATTTGACTTCATACATTATGATGAAATGGTGGGCAGTAGTTAAGGTCTTGTTTGCATGCTCTAGGGAAGGAATGACGGTAAGCTTTACCTGCGTTCAAAGGAATAGGGTGCCGATTTAAACGACTGTAGTAAAAGCTGTGGCGATGGTGGACCAAGCAAAGAGCGTTTTTTTTCTGTGGAACGTGTGGAGACATTTCTGGATGGCCGAGTTCTGCCGTCTCATTGTGAAGACACATTTAGTTGGCGTCGGACAGGAGGCAGGCGCGCCCAGGTATACAGAAGTAGGGCCGGGAAGTCGCCACTTCAGTGCATTGTAGTGCATTGCCAGTGCATTGTAGACTGGCAATAAAGCAGAGGATGGACCCTTGTTAGGGAGGAAGCTGACAAAAGAACTGTGAACGTTCTGCGAATTTGCGTGGGACATGGCGACAGGCGCCCAGACGTCCAGACTCTGTTTCAAAACATATTTGTGCAAGCACGAGGCTTTTAGCAAGTTTATGGCCGTTCTTTGGATCCTTTGAAATGGACGCAACAGGGGAGACAACAGGCTGTTAATGAAGGGCTGTGCTTCCATCCTGAGCATATTGTTAGCAAAAGACACGGCAAATGCGTGGGAAAGAGGCTGCGTAGCTGAATCTTTTTTCATTTTTCTCGCAGTTAACTTTAAAGTCTCTGATTGGTCAAATCGGTGTTTGCAGAGAAAAAGTCGCTCTCCCAGCTAAGAATGCCAGGCTCCATCTCGTGATTGACTTGTGCGAAAAGGGGGGGGGGGGAGTCTAAAATGTAAATGTGCTTTTGGTACCGAGCTGAGGAGGAAGCGAGCAGAAAGGAAGAAGACGGTCTTGTACTGGTGCTTTGCTAGTAAAGAACTGCAGGTCTCTACCTAAACGGTGAGACTTGCGTCCTTTGCTAGTGTGCCACTTAGAGCCTGTGCCAGTCACCTTCTGAACCGTCAGTGAAGCATGGGTGTACTTTTTTGTCTTGAGTCAGCTGTCTAAACATTTGACATATTCCGTCACGCACAGTTGTGGGAAGGAGTCAAATTGATTTGGCAGACCAGCAGTCCACCTGCACACTGGAATCCACCAGGGTTTCAGAGGCTCATAGGAAAGTACTCGCGTTCCGAATTAACCGAGCGTGAGACCGCGTACTTACATTTTTCGGGAACGCGCCATTAATAACAGATTGCCACCGTCCATGACTTCAGTCGGCGAACGCCTCGTGGTGTGCCGCCTTGACCAGCACGAGGGTAAAATATTTGCTGCTGCGGCGTAGGGCTGTAATATGTGTTTCTCAGCAACCTGTTCTTTCGAACCATAGTTTTCTTTTTTGATTAGTATAGATGCTTGGTGGAGGCGTAGTTTTGTGCCATAACCCAGGTTTCAGTGTATGAAACCAGATAAAGCGATTGGTGTTCTGGTTAGTGTCGTGTGTCGATCCTCAGGTGATCACTTTGTACACCATAAACCCCATGTTACTGAAAGGGTTTGTTAAATAAAAAAAATGTTTGTGTAATGTTTCTTTCGTCATTTTTGTTGTCTCGTAATGTTAAGAATGAATAAATCTAGTGTCATTTAGATCACAACTTCTGCCTGAGTTCTGATTAAAAGTTCTTTCCCATTTTATTATTACAGTCGAGATTAGAAACATAAATAGAAACTTTACATTTGGCGTCCCCTGCCTGGATCTCTTACTTTATTAACGATAGTCTCTCAAGTTAACTGTGATGTCCATACTAATGTGAAGTTACGTTTTCGTCGTTCACTGCAATCACAGTCACTTGCGATAGCCAGGTTATGGTATGCACCTAACCTATTACCAGAGAAAGATACAAAGTGATTGCCTGTGAAATGGTTACCACTCGTAGAATATGCGAATTTTGTTATTCATAAAGTTACAGTTCACACAGAAATTCCGGAATTCGCATGTTCATCTTGGTTGTATACCTGTAAATACTTCCTGACATGCCATGATCTTTATAAAACCATAATTCTGCATAACTGAAACATTTTTCGGAGCTTCGAATAAGCACATCCTATCGCTATGATGTATCGTATTTGACTACATAAAGCAAGTCTCTAGCTCCAAAAAATACACGTGAATCAACTCTATTCTTATTGGAGGCGAGACATTATATAAAAGCAGCTTGCGTTTCTGAATGGCGTTATCCCGTGTCATTTACTTTGTACCAATCACAACATAATGATTTCTCAGAGGAATTTATTAAATTAATCATGTTAGTAAGTAGCATTTTATCACATAATAGACATGCAAATTTCCACATATCACATTACTTGTTAGTTACATTGTCATTCGCTCTAATAATTGATCACATTAAATCAGTAATAAGTAATAGAAGACAGAATATCAACAGAATATAAAATTATCTGTGAAAAATACATTGTTTTGACTGATTAGGATTTCTTTGCCTTTACACCAGTGACATTACTTGGTTGGAGGTGTGACTGCTAGGGCCTAACTGATCGTAAGAGCCCATCTTTCATGAAATACCTATGATTCATCGCAATTTGTATGAAGCTACACCCAATCGTGAGACTTCTATAGGCATGATGCATGGCTCTGAACCACAGCTCTTTAACAGCTGGTGAAAACAACCACCCCAAGGGCACTTTGAGGAGTCCAGGTGACTTTAACCTGCAAAAGCAATACATTCGAACCACACAGAACCTTATGGAAAAATTTCAGTTTCTAGGAAGATTTCCGGAAGAGTGAGGGGAAGCTATGCTATGAGAGAAACTCGTTCAAGAGCTCTGAAATCAGTACCTTATTGGTCAGTGAGGAGGTCAAGTGAGTCATTGCCAGGAACCAGTCGAAGAAGTAGCAGTGAAAAGTAGCTGGGAGCAATACAACAGTCGAGCCTCGAAGTCGCTGTTGAGTGACAATTTGATGCAGTGGTAGTAAGACACTGGGAAGTCTGTACACATTCAGTGGAGGAAAACTGTGTTTCCAATAAGTATCCATCTTGATTCTTCTGTCTGTTAAAGAAAAACAATCATTATAGGGTTTGCCTCTAGTAACAACGAATAGTATTTAATATATTCTGTCTGACGGAATATAAAGTGGAACAAGCACTGTTTTGCACACGCCTCCTGTTGTGATTAAGGTATCTGATTGCATATAGTAACAGGGAGGAATGGTTAACACAGTCTGTCTGTCAGAATATAAACAGGAATAAGTACTGTCTCGCAGCTGTCTCCAGTTGTAGTTATTTGATTGTGTGTTGTCAGAACCCAGATGGCAGCAGAATTCTCGTCTATGATAAAGCGAGATATAACACAAAAACCTTGAGTTTCTGGGATGCCATTATAGAGCAGTAGGACATACTCATTGATTTGCAAATCTGTACAGCCACTATAAGACAACTACGTCAATAAGGTTAAACTACTGGAAATATAAATAGTTGTTAAACTGAATACTTACGCGGCTGCACCCACACTCACTTCTCATAAACCACAACTTCTACTAACTGTTCCAGAATCACCTGTGCTAAGGATCCTAGGAGACCTTCTTCCTCTCACTCCATTATAGATCATTTAGTAGACCTCAGCTGATAATGAAAATATTGTCGATATACAGATTGCGCAAGACAGGCTACATCTTCAACCAAGCTGCTGATATGCCCTGCGCCGGGACACAGTATAAAAATTTGTCACTAGGGGTATGGAGCGGATTTTGCTGAGGCATAACAAAGTACAAAATCATGTGACGGAATATCGGAGGAGATGTAGAAAAACTATGAGATTCAGTCTCTCCAACTGTGTACAGTAAGAAGATTGACGACCAGACCGGTGCAACACGTGAAAAGAAGCAAAAGGTCCCCGGAATACGAGCAGAAACTTGGTGAACTTTTACAAGACGGACAAACACTTTTGGGGCCTAATTAAGTACCAAAAAAATCGTAAAACAGACAGACACAACTATAAACTCCTGTCGTCTGAAGGGCAAGAATGTGGAATGGATTTGGACAAAAATAGATCAGTGAGAGTTTAAGTATGTCAAGGAAGCTCTATCGATGGTCCAACCGGATTTCAGTAAGGAACTTTGGATGTCCACAGATGTGTCACATACTGGTCTCGGGGTACATATTTTCCAAGACGTGCAACTATATTATGCAAAGTGTAGACAAACAATAGTGTTTGGCAGTCGTTTTTTGAATAAAGCAGAAACCAGTCAGTGATTACAGTGAAGGCACTGGCATTAGTCTGCTGGCGGTGCACCAAATTTAAGTACCTTTTTATGGTAGGAATGACAAAGGTCCATAGGGACTATAAGCCGTTGGAGAGTGTTATGAGTACAGAATTAACGTATGGACGGCTCTCTAGATGGGCTGTTTACATCCAAGAATTTAGATTCTGTATCATGTATGTACCAGGAGAGACAATGTTGTGCCAGTGCCTTTTGCAGAGCACCCACTGGGCAGTTTAGATATTCTGTACATGGAGGACGTAATATTTTCGCAGTTTCTAGGGGCCCTACCTTCTGATATTTGGCGAGATCTGGGCAAGGAACCCACCTTGCGAGATGTTAAACTAAAATGGTGAGGTCACGATTTATTCACTATCAGATTGTACTACCTGATTAAAAGTAACACTCCGTTCATGTAGCCTAACCTTGACGAAAGTAATTGGTTAGTATCTGTGCCAAAGAAACTTGTTAAAAAGTACAAGTGGTAAATTCACCTGAGTAATGTACATTTTGGGCCATACAAACTGTGAGTGTCAGCGTATTTTAACAATATGGAGAGGTGCCTTCGGATGGTGTCGAGCAGACGTGTGCCCTCTCAAAAAGCGAAAGCCTCGACTGTCGTTTGTTGGACAATTATGTACTCCATAGTGCTGAATAGTTTGTGTGACATCACCGCCCCGGATCTTTTCAGCCCTGTTACACATTAAAGTAGAGGACACTAGTTTAATTTAGTTATTGTCGAGCTCACTTCAAAGTCTGTGACGGTCGCCCTACATGGAACTACCATTGGGAGAAAAGTAACTAGAGCTTTCTGGAGGAACTTTCTACAAGTAGTCAGATGAGTGAAAAGAAATTTGACCCACAATGGACCCTAGTTCCGTTTGCACATCTGGAGAAATGTCATCGACAGTATATGAACAATTTACATCTCATTCTATCACCCAGTCAAACAATTATGGGGGAAACTAAAATTATGTCACCTCCACTGCCAAAGAGACACAGGTTCTGGGATGAGCATATAACTGAACATTCATGATATCATCAACAACCTGCTTTATGATGCATTTGGATTAGCATGAAAACTTGTAATGCTGATCAGCAGCCCACCTATGTCAACATCATCATGAAATAGTGAAGCTGGCTCCGGATCGAATCGAAGGAAAGGATAAGAAATGTCCAGAAAGTCAGAAAGGTACCATAATTTAATACAGTTCGTCTTAGGCGATACGGAACAACTGAATACAAGCAAGAGATTGTGTACACATGTAAGTATGTAAGTCATAAATTCATTTACATCCGTTGTGGACTGTAGACAGTGAAGGAAATAATACCTTACAACGTAGCAAAGTTTGGGACTCTCAGGAGCTGAAAATCAGAAGGACAGTGACATCCCTCACATCTCATAAAAATTCATTGAATGGGCAGTATCAGAGAACGAACAACCAATGTCACAAATGTGGGCGAGTGTACGACAAAGATTACAGGAGAATTATATGAAAGAGTTTTGTTACGAATTCCGTATAGATGACTTTCCAGTAAGGTTTGAGAGAGTGGATATGTCTTCGGACGGGGTCCGCCTTGAGCGAAACCCAATTTTAATTTTTCTTTTTTTACCAGAAATATTTCGCTGAAATTTCAACATCTGTGGTTTTTTATTATCCTTCTGTAAAACAGGAGAAATGCTTTTTACTAGTTGTACACGTACAAATTTGAGTTTTTAAGACAGTATTGCCACATATGAAAAACAGGCAAAGTTTTTTATATGTACCTTGGTACCACAAGCTGTGGATTTCCTACATTTTATGTTATTTAATGCAGTCATTTGTTTCATAATTTGTCATCTGCAACCATGCAGAACTTAATGTAGAACAGTTATTTATCTCGACATTTTACGACTGGGCATATTTTGTGGGGGGCTGTAGCCGTATTTGTGAATTTTCAAGTCAGTGTTGATGTTTGTTTAGCTGCGTTTCATGTCCATAAGATGTTCAGCAAATGTAGAATGACAGCTGTTACTTTTTAATGTAATTGATCTGTCTGCAGTCCAGGCCCGTCAGTCGATAAACACCAGATGTGTTGCGCTTGTCTGTGCTTCTGTTGACAAAGTCAGAAAGATACCATAATTTTACCCAGTTCGTCTTGTTTTCAATGTATTGAGTTGTCTTCCCTGTAGGCTACTTTTAGCCACTGTGTTTTGAATATTTAGCGTATTAAATGGGCTGCTTTGCTATTGTAACTGAGAGTGTTCCATTTGGTTGTTATTATTGATGTTTCTTGTTTGCGTATGTTCGTGTGTGTGTTCCGTGTGTTTGTGGCATGGATGTTTATGTTCTGTGAGTCTGTGTTTCTAACTTGGTAACAGGTTCTTTGTTTTCCCCAGGTATCCCCTTTATTTATGTTTTAATTGTGTGATTCAGTTTCTCTGTAACGTTTGTGTCATACCCATTTTCTAAAGCTATCTGTTTGATTGAAAACTGACAATGAGGAAAGCATCAGACGAAACACTGGAGGAAGGTACCCTATAAGGATGATTTGTGTATTACAGTTTTGATATCACATGTCAAAAGCGGGAGTCACTGAGCACTAATTTCTGGTAACGATGGAGCACAGAGCCTTTTAGGATTGGATTGGATTGGATTGTGTGAGGGCAGAGACCAAACAGCGAGTTCATTGGTCTCGTCGGATTAGGGAAGGACGGGAACGAAGTCGGCTGTGCCCTTTCAAAGGAACCATCCCGGCATTTGCCTGGAGCGATTTAGGGAAATCACGGAAAACCTAAATCAGGATAGCCGGACGCGGGATTGAACCGTCGTCATCCCGAATGCGAGTCCAGTGTGCTAACCACTGCGCCACCTCGCTCGGTGCAGAGGTTTTGCCGGTTGTGATGGAGCACCGGGCCTATGAGGATTTTTCCTTTTTTTAACAGGGTGCAAGTATGCCAGAAGCGCAAGACACTGAGCGATAAGGTAAGGAAGGATGGGTTACCAACACGCCGCATCACATGATTTTATTCTAAATTTTCTTTACACTGTCCACACCGAATGAAACCGTCACCTGGAAGAAGCCTGAAACATTAATGTTAATTTTACAGGAAGAAAAGCACCACCCATGGTTGTAATGATTCGGTTAAGAGTTTCTAACTTAAAAAAATAAAGGGAAGGTGAGGTCAAATACACTCCTGGAAATGGAAAAAAGAACACATTGACACCGGTGTGTCAGACCCACCATACTTGCTCCGGACACTGCGAGAGGGCTGTACAAGCAATGATCACACGCACGGCACAGCGGACACACCAGGAACCGCGGTGTTGGCCGTCGAATGGCGCTAGCTGCGCAGCATTTGTGCACCGCCGCCGTCAGTGTCAGCCAGTTTGCCGTGGCATACGGAGCTCCATCGCAGTCTTTAACACTGGTAGCATGCCACGACAGCGTGGATGTGAACCGTATGTGCAGTTGACGGACTTTGAGTGAGGGCGTATAGTGGGCATGCGGGAGGCCGGGTGGACGTACCGCCGAATTGCTCAACACGTGGGGCGTGAGGTCTCCACAGTACATCGATGTTGTCGCCAGTGGTCGGCGGAAGGTGCACGTGCCCGTCGACCTGGGACCGGACCGCAGCGACGCACGGTTGCACGCCAAGACCGTAGGATCATACGCAGTGCCGTAGGGGACCGCACCGCCACTTCCCAGCAAATTAGGGACACTGTTGCTCCTGGGGTATCGGCGAGGACCATTCGCAACCGTCTCCATGAAGCTGGGCTACGGTCCCGCACACCGTTAGGCCGTCTTCCGCTCACGCCCCAACATCGTGCAGCCCGCCTCCAGTGGTGTCGCGACAGGCGTGAATGGAGGGACGAATGGAGACGTGTCGTCTTCAGCGATGAGAGTCGCTTCTGCCTTGGTGCCAATGATGGTCGTATGCGTGTTTGGCACCGTGCAGGTGAGCGCCACAATCAGGACTGCATACGACCGAGGCACACAGGGCCAACACCCGGCATCATGGTGTGGGGAGCGATCTCCTACACTGGCCATACACCACTGGTGATCGTCGAGGGGACACTGAATAGTACACGGTACGTCCAAACCGTCATCGAACCCATCGTTCTACCATTCCTAGACCGGCAAGGGAACTTGCTGTTCTAACAGGACAATGCACGTCCGCATGTATCCCGTGCCACCCAACGTGTTCTAGAAGGTGTAAGTCAACTACCCTGGCCAGCACGATCTCCGGATCTGTCCCCCATTGAGCATGTTTGGGACTGGATGAAGCGTCGTCTCACGCGGTCTGCACGTCCAGCACGAACGCTGGTCCAACTGAGGCGCCAGGTGGAAATGGCATGGCAAGCCGTTCCACAGGACTACATCCAGCATCTCTACGATCGTCTCCATGGGAGAATAGCAGCCTGCATTGCTGCGAAAGGTGGATATACACTGTACTAGTGCCGACATTGTGCATGCTCTGTTGCCTGTGTCTATGTGCCTGTGGTTCTGTCCGTGTGATCATGTGATGTATCTGACCCCAGGAATGTGTCAATAAAGTTTCCCCTTCCTGGGACAATGAATTCACGGTGTTCTTATTTCAATTTCCAGGAGTGTATATAGGTTTGGAAACTAGGCTACGTAAATGTATTAATGTTGTAATGAGTTCCATAATATAGTGTTTTGTGTTTTCTGGCATTGTCAATCGTATGCTATGTTTGTATGTCTTATGTGTGTATCATAATAGTCATCATAGGAGTAGAATGACCGATTGTTTTCAGAAATTCTTAAGTATGAAGTGAAGAAGGTACTCATGGGAGAGACGAAAACCCATTGCCAAAATAAGAGATTATGCCTACTCGCGCTTCCACTTTAGTAGTTAGCTGTAGGGCATGTCAATAATAAAAGTAATGTGCAAGCTCTACCAAGCAGTGAGGATATTATTTGGTATTTTGGATACTTCAAAAGGAATCGCATGCTATGTATTTTAACTGCATCTCCACTAACTACTAACGAAATAATACATAACAATTTTTCATCGTCTTCCAGTGACCAACCAGCTCTAAAAAGTTTAAAAGTTTAAATGATACCATATTGTTCATCTATCAAACCATGTTTAAACATTAATTATTAATTTGATTTCTCATTTGTTAAAAGACCAAGCAACCTGAGTTAATTCTCTTTAGTTTCAAGAGGCCGTGGACCACAGATACATTTGTAGTATTCGTATATTGAACCTATGTCATAAAAATTTTGTAGTCTTTGAAGGCCAAAGAACCACATTATTTTATTATTCATTCGGTTTTTCAGACCAAAGAGCTGTAATACTTCTATCCTATGCATACTGATTGTCAGTTAATAGTTTTGTTGAGCAAGGACATTTAATGTCATGATTGCTGAATAAATTTTATTTCTGTATGTCTCTTATTCCTCTGTAAACCTGTTTGAGGGCAATACGATAGATATTAGCAATATGACCCACACAAGATGGCGAAACGGACATCCGATGATGCTGACTGCTGTCCTAAGAGAGCGATGCGGCCTTGGCACAGCGGAGCGATGAGGATCCTTATCCCGCTAAGCAGCTCCTGTCTTTGGGGGCACCTCCTGCCTCAGCCCAGTTTAGCCGGCTTTCGATCGCACTTACCTTGCAGCATGTTTCTTTCACGACAACAGACCAGCGCAGCAAGTCACACCTACTCCAGCAGTCCTACATATGGGCTACAGCACCACTCGCCATAGGAAATCACAGTTTACTCAGTTGGCTTAAGATAACTGTGGTGACAGTCTGGTCATGCAGTGACGCTACAAGTGACATCAAACCTGCGTCTACAACATTAATTGTCAGGAAGCTGTAGGTCGACTTGGATCATTAGGAAGTTTGTGTTGGGGCATGCACATGGAACTGCCGACGAGGTTGTTATTGAGTTATGCACAAAGTGATGCTAAACATATGAACAATACGAATCTGGCAACAGCTATAAACTTGTAATCGTTACGCATTTGAACGATGAGTCATGTGATATCGATGCATTCATGTTAGAGTTGCAGATGATGTCATATTGCTTCATTACATGAGTTTGAGAATGAACATTTTATTCCACTCTCCGCAGCATAAAATTATTTGTAACTCCAGGACATAAACTTTTACTGTTGCTTCCTAGCTATTTGGTTCTAATGCTGTAAGAAAACTGCAGTGAGGGAGACAGAGAGAGACTTACCAGGTCATAAAATTTCAGTTGTTAAGTTACAGAGAGAGAGAGAGAGAGACATTGAAGTTCGCTCATTTTTAGTTGTTGTTGGGCTGAGCAGTTCATTATTAGAAGATAAAATGGCTCTAAGCACTATGGGACTTAACATCTGAGGTCATCAGTCCTCTAGACTTAGAACTACTTAAACCTAACTAACTTAAGGACATCACATGCATCCATACCCGAGGCAGGATTCGAACCTGCGACCGTAGCAGCAGCGCGGTTCCAGACTGAAGCGCCTAGAACCGCTCGGCCACAGCGGCCGGCTTATTAGAAGAGACTAAATGTGTGTATTCATTACAGCCCAACTAGTTATGGGAAATCGTAACCAACTTTTTGTATAAATATAGTTCTATTACTTATCATTAGTTTTGGGGACTACAACTAAGGTAAAATCTTGTTTAATTACGAATATATCATACTACTGCCTGAGGTACAATTCTCACACTTTTTCATGACTCTGTATCAGTGTGTTTTCTCTACACACGTGGGAAGTGATCTAAGAGGGAAGCTATTATTATATGATTAGCAGCTTCAAGTTTCTTTATCACCCCTGAGGTGTATGTGATCACTGATAGAATGTGGTAATTGCTGCAAAAGAATTAAAGTATCCACAGGTAAACAGTACGGAATATATATGGCAGAGAAGCTGCGCCCTTGGTAGTGCCATCGCATTCTGTGCCATACCACATACTCCGGATACTGCGTCTGAGAGCTGCACCTGGGTACTGCATTGCTACATTTGGATACCATGCCCTGTGTCACATTATCTGGAGTCTGTGCCACGCACTGCATAATCTGGGTAACATGTCAGGTACTCCACTGTACTGTCGTGTACGAAAGGGTGGCACTTATGGGGCCAGCCTCTCTTTGACATACACCTTCTACAGTTCACCTGCACATACATTTTTTGAGCAACAACTACATTCTTGCCATGATCACGCACTTTTAATCTCTTCTAATAATGTACTGCTCAGTCCAACAGCAGCTGAAAATGCATTAACTGCTCTCTCTCTCTCTCTCTCTCTCTCTCTCTATAACTTAGCAACAACAACTGAAAATGTATGAACTGTTGAGTCTCTCTCTCTCTTTCTATGACATTGCAGGAGCTAAGCTTATACGTTTCACCTCATGTAACGTGGGCTAAGTCGCTTCAACTACTTGGACTCTAAGGTCTCCATCTTCTAGGTATAGTCGTATGTCGTTTCACCTATTATACAGTAGTTGATGTTTATTTTGAAGTTTCTTTACAGTGACTGTATACCACCGAGAGTTTCTTGCATTATGAAATGTTCCACTATGTAAATATGTATCTATAGCATGGTCAACGATTCATTTAAACTTGAGTCACAATTCTTCTATTTGCTGCTGCCTGTAGGTAAACAATTTCAGTTCCTTCTTGATATATAAATCGACTGTCAATTGCTCTTTGTAATTTAGTAATCATACTTGCTATTTTTGGAGGTTGGGTGCAATGAAACACAGCTTAGACAGATAGACACTCACAAATTTTTCATTTTGTAATTTGGTATAATATGTTTAAATGTAAAAATCGAGTTGAAATAAACACCTAATTCTGCACCAATGTCCGACAGTGACGCTGATGCGTTGTACATACTGCGTAGCGAACTACAACATGCGTTGAAATTCGTAGCAAAGACTGATTTTGAAGCGTTTTTCATCAAGGTAATTTATTTGTAAAACACAGAATTCGTTTGCAATCTGCACTAAGAGGTTCACAGATATGCCGATCTAAATGGGATACTTCGTATGTCAGCATTCCCTGAATCAACCAACATTTGATCTGCCATTATGTAAATCGTCAGTTTAATAGATGTACTCAGAACCCGTGATAGCATTTTAAAAATTACCCATTTGATATTCTAAGAGAAAAGAAGGCTTCTGAGTAATAAAAATTTGATTCTTAGCATTAAATTGCTTATCAAAATATAAATCATCAGCAAATCACTTTTGGCCCTGTAACCTCCCTCTTACTAATCGGCCTATCCTGCTTGCGATATAAAATGTGACCGTGGATAGCGTGTATGCCTAATGGATTTTTTTCTAATTGGATAAGGCTAACTTTCCCAAAGAAGTGGTACCGATAAGTAGGAGGAAAGTGTACGACCGACCCTTCTGATGGAAAGTCTACTAAATATAAAAAGTAATTAAATTGAACTGGGGTATAATTTGGAAAATGAAAGTTATTTTGTGCATTCACTCACGAACAACACTGCACAGCAAAGGGGTACGACTGATCATGAATCCAAAAGTTACACTAATAAACGAAAAGGAAATAATTAACGGGCGCCAGCCCACTAGGGCAATTTACATCCAAAATCCTGTACAAGATGATGGAAAAGAAAAACATTAATTATTAAACACTGATGTGGTAACTGAAGGTTGTCACGTTTTTTGACACTAATTTTTAGTGGTTACGTAATGATAAATAAAACTGAGAAGTCACTCTTACGTTATGTTTGGCATTAAATTTTGAAAAAGGCAATCGAGTAATCATTTGAAATTATGTAATTAAACTGTATGTTAGTACTGAACCTCGTTACGTGAACAATGACTTTCAATGACCTCAACATAACGTCATCACAGAAATTTAGAAAAAAAGCAAGCACATTTTACTTTTCTGTTACTTATCTTGCAAATTGAATTTCATATTGTTGTCTGAACAACTGAGCCTTTTTTACTTACTTGAACAGAATTAAACACTAGAATACGTACCAAACCAAACAACTATGTGCTCCAAGCTATATGTAAACTAAATAAAACTTTCGCACTCTTAATTTGTGCATTTCTTTAGATTTGGATTTTTTCCAGTGATTGATTTGCAAACTTGAAAAATGAAATTGCTTTACTTTAGTCATATACTGAAACCTCTGTTGTACGAAAGTTAATTGGAAGTAGACTGAGGCTAAAATTCTTAAAAGTGAATTATTCATTAATAAACTGGCTGGAACTATTCAGTTTGTTTCTTATGACACTCGGTTAGCATATAAGGGAAGAATGGAACAACGACCCTACTTGGTAACAATGTCTGGGGGCAATGAGGACACAATCGCTTGAGTTTAACTGATTATTATTCAAATAAATGACATCAATCAAACCACATTCAGTTATGCTGCTGGGTTAGCCACTAATACTTTCTACCAATGAACAGTCTTAGTTCAGTGCTGCGCATACAACGAAACTCGGAGCCGACGACGAAACTGTGTTGCTGAAACTGCTCCCATTGTTGAAGACGGTAGCATCTTGTAAAGCCACAGCTAACTGCAGGAATGGGCAATCGTAATTAATACAGCCTCTTCCTCCCGTCCACTGTCCGTACTGCTGCTACTAGACATCTGGCCGGCGCGCGTGCTTGATTCCGCCGAAAACAGTACTCTCTACTGCGAGAACGTTAACACCACACTTCCGCACACTACAAGCGCTGGAACTCGTCATAACTCCCTACCCAAAGATTTTACAACGCACAAGCACTGCTATTATCGTTGCTTGTCGATGCAAATAACGATTTCTTTGGCTTTAACCCACAGCTTGTAAGTTTCAGAGTAAGACACAGATAAATACAATGAAACGTCAACAGACTTCTAAATAAATTTACACATACAGTGAATCAATGTCCTTACTTATAAAAGAAAGCATTTACATTACAAATATTTACATACAATTCAGAAAAAAATTATATATCGTTAGCAGGTGCCATGCATCTTGCATTTTCGGTGTTACAGCCTCGCCACTGACTGAAGTTAAGCTGGAAAACTAAAGTATCTGCAAGAAACAACGCACTGCGCAAAATTACAGGAACACACCCGTATGCAGCAGCATAAATAGTTGAAACTGCACATTTATCTTTGTCTTACATTTTCTGTGAATATTCTAGTGCTGTTTGGAAAAATTCTGTCCATGTTAAACGTGTGTAGCTGGAATTTCCCCTCCAAATATCAGGCCTCAGATAGCTGCATGCGGATAAAGGCATAAGTTATCAACTTCTGATAAACGCCCGTTGTATTGTCACCATCTTTCTCCTTCAAGACTGAAGTCCAGGAAAAATTTCATGGGGGCAAAAGATAACACTGTCGAACAGACGTGTTCTCGATTATTTACGTGGGAGATGAAGTCTGAACACTGCTGGATGACGACATCAGAAAATCCAGCTGCTGGTTTCACCGAAGAGTGGTCCGTGTGGAAAACTCTGCTCAGACTCAAAATTGTGGTCAGAAGGCCAAAAGACAACTAGCAGAAATGGGGTTAACACGTATCATCAACGCTTTGTGAGTGTCGAAGCACCTACAACAATGCAGAATATGTCTTGCAAGATACACCACTGATGGTATGACATCCGGAAGCACTGAAGCAGTTATAATTCCAAATACTGAGTTAAAGGAACTTATTTAAAAGTAGTTAACAGTTACTTTATAAACGTTATAATGTACGTGTACGAATCTATCGTGTCTGCTTAAGTCTGATGTTTCCACACAAATAAATAAATAGAAAATCTATCACATGAGTGTGAGCAATGGACCATGGCTTGAATACTTTTCATCTCAAATTGAGGCCCTTGTTTTACTACTAAGCATCTAGGCTCCCTCTATGTATTCATCGATATTAGAAACATTCAGACATTCCCGGCGGCCGTTCTTATGCCGCTGTAAAGACTACCTGGCGATCTCGTATCAACGGACGCTGTCTATTAATGCCACATGTGCATCTTCAGCACTTACAAGGAGACGTTAGAAATTATTAAATCTACCACAACTGTCTCTTATCTACATTTCTACTCTACTCTAAACCTGTGTTATCGCCGCACATCTGTTTTATTACTCGTGATACTCTGTAGCAATATAACATTAAATTCAAATGTTTATTGTCTCGCTAACTACTACCTGCTAAAGGTATGTGGGTAACTCGTTGAATACAATCCACGGGACAGAGCTTTCAGTTAAAAAAATTATGAAAATTTATAGGAATATAGACTCCCCAGATACAAATGAGTGAAATAATATTCCAATATTCATAAAGGAAAATTGTAGGAAACTTACTTTTTACTGTTGTAAACACGAAGATAATGTTTTTGACTTGTTTAAAAATATTTCTAACATTGTTTCTGTCGCCCAGAAACGGACGGTGGAGTCCAGATGGCCAGAGTAAGGAAATTCCGTCGCCTATGAATGCGTGCATAACACTCTCTGCTTTCCGCCTTGAACACAGGGATATGCAGTCGAATAATACTAACTACCTTTTGGCGTAGGCTACATAGTAATTATTTACATTTGTTAATGTGTATTTGTAATTCTCAGTGATACCACATGTTAACTACCGGTTCTGCGGTTCACCTTGCAAATAGCCTGCGTTATTTTGTAAATCAAAAGAGGAAATGTACCCTGGCAAACAGATATGATACGTAAACAGTTTAGCAAGTCAATTAACAAAGAACTTGTCAAAGGGAATTATTAAGCATTAAAGCAATGATACTTGAAGCTAAAAGCACTTACATACATTTCAGCCCTCTGATGCTACCCTGTACATGAGCAGAATCGATCAGATGGGTTAATTAATGTGGTGCTTTTGAACTCGAGCTTAACGGGAACAGTGACCAGTATTTATTTGCCGCCTGCTGCGGTAGAAATTGTGTGATCGGTAACACACGGAAATATATAATGGTGTTAACTGTACAGGAATTCAAGGTCCGAAACGTTTCCAGCGGCGAAACAGGAAACATAAATTTCAACAAAAGAAGACTCTTGTAAAGAGTCATACCTCAATATTCAAAATCAAAGGGGGAGAACACATTATAATAGAAGCAGGAGCAATAGCACGCTCCAAATGCGCAAGAAAAGGTTGATATACACTTGACGGCACAAAAACTGGCAGTGGCTGAAATTTTATTTACCCACTAGGTTATACAGCACTCAGTCATATTACCGGATATACAGACCTAGTAATAAAAGTAAAGAACACATGTAATTTTGAATATAGTAAAACTATTAATACCTTTTTCACACTTAGCATAAGGACGCACCTACTAAAAACAGTCAACAACACTGCACCGAATCGTCCGTTACACTGCAGACCCAGTAAAGGGACTTCATTTCGTAATGTGGAGTCAAGAGCGGTAAGAAGTATTTAAATGTCAGCAGCTGTAGCGGAAGGCATTCTAAGCTCTGTTACTCCGTTAGTTTGTGTAATTTGTAGAAATGAACGAAATTAATGCAACGAACAGTTCACGGTTTTATTAAGAAGTTTTTTATTAAGTTGTTTTTGGTCCTGAAAAGGACACACAGTATCGCTTCTTTAGTATTTAACATGCCATCCAAAGGCCTTCAAGTTCAAAGACTTATGCTGTCTGCGAGGAAGAGAGGCTACGAGATGGGTAGTAATTATTTCATTTTCTGCCACCTTCTACAAGGCAACAAGGTAGTAACGTCCCAAAGACCGTCACGCGTCTTGGCGTTGGCTCACGTGTTTTTTCGCATGATCCGTTTCGTTTCTGCGCACCCGTTTTCAATAGGATTTAGATTGCTGCCTAAGGAGGCCGAGCGAGAAGAGAAACCTCATTCTGTTATGTAAACGACTCCTGCACCATCACGTACATGTGTATAGGAGACCGGCCCTACTGCGCACAGTTTACTCCCTCGGGATATGGTTGTCGCACTGATGGAACCATAGTATTACCATAAAATGATCATTTTGGGCAACATTAAGTCAACCGTCTATCAGTCTATGAGAATATATACAGATTGAAACTGCTACAGGCACACGGCCACTGCGAGATGACTCATGGCTATGTTTGGAGTCGAAACGGGCAGCTTGCGGTCTCTATACTCATAACTGACCATTATATGCCGAGGATGATACCGATTCGAAAGGAAAATATCATGTTTGGCCAGTCACACTGCCCTCGGCAACCGCTGATCGGTAGAGTCCATTGCCAAGCAGTCCGGTCTCCCGAATTTGCCACCGAACAAATCCGAAAATGCTCTACCGCAGGTCAGCTGCACCGCTTTCAAAAATGCATTTTGCCATGACTTGTTGACAACGTCGTTATCCTAGATAGATGTTGCTACATACCAAAATCCAACTCCCACACGCATACTGGATTCTGCAGTATCTCGATAACGTGTTATACATCGTCGTGCACCGAGCTCTTGAGAGCCATACCGTGGCCCAGCCTACGACTCAAATTCGCAACTCCACAAGAGCAATGACACCGTAACGATTAGCCTGTTGACGATGAGTCAGGGCGTATGAGTGATGTGAATCGACTGAAAGAGATGTGAAGGATCTGTTTGATCTTGCTCGTGTACTGTCATCGTTTACTGTAGAACTAATCAAATTTAAGTTCTCGATTCCAGGGAGGTTATTTACCAATAGAAATTACTCTCATTGACTTATAACCAAAATTTCGCCGCATCATCTGTGGTAAATCATCTGCACATCATCGTTGTCTATGAAGCCCACATTACCGGATATACAGACCTAGCAATAAAATTAAAGAACACATGTAATATTGAATATAGTAAAACTATTAATACCTTTTTCAGACTTAGCATAAGGACGCGCCTAACTGGTTCATAATAAATGGTACCAAGAAATCGAAAAATTAATTGAGCAATCTGCATAGACAACGCTGATTATTTAGCTACAGTGACCATTAGGGTACTTACATCTATTCAGTTAACATGGACTACACCTACAGAAAATACCAGTATATTATATTTCTTGAAAAGATGTTCTTCCCTCTTGGAATAGATCCGAAATACTGATAAGATCTGCTTCTTGCAATTTTTGAAGTCATAGTACGTAGGTTCCCAGGTAACATAGAAAAAATTTGCCCGATGCATTTCATTCACCTCAGTGCGCTATCGGACTTTAGGTCTGGCTGCGACTTCATCGGTCAAATTTTGTGCGGTCAAGTGTACAAAGATTTGAGGAAGTTCTCATTTATGCGACACTGACGGGAGTAATGACATTTTATAGCAACAGAGATATTGGAAAACGTTCAAGAAAATGTATCACATACACAATAGCTGCTCCGATTCAACACAATCCGAGATGTGACTCTTCAAGTTTTCCCGGCGGATGTGTTGTAAATAGTCTTCACGGGTTTGCCGCCGGATCACGTTGTGCAAATTCCACAATATTTCCTCGGAGCAACTGTCCGACATCTTTAGGTGGTTCAGCCTTGCTCGTGAAGACTATTTATAATCCGAGATGTCCATCGATTATTTCATATTTAAGTTGATTTCAGACAAGGGCACCAACCTTGGCCCCTCTCATGTGGGACATCCCATGTGGATTTTCAGACATAGCAAGCACCCTGAATTTAATCAGTTAATTTCATAACTTGTACTAGATTGTCAAACGAAATCTCTTCTGTGGTACTCGGAGAGGAAAAACGAACAATATAGAAACATTCGCTCAATGCGAGTGATATACAACTGGTTCCACACCTAACTGGTTCATAATAAACGATATCAAGAAATCGAAAAATTAATTGAGCAATCTGCATCAAATTACTATCAGAACCGTTCTGTAGCATTTTTTTAAGTAGAAAAGAAGACACTATGAAAACACCTACTCGGCCTGCAGCATACTTAACTGACGTAAGAACACATGACCCCTCATACAAGGAAAATATTACAAAATTAAATAATTAAATCAGCAGTCAATATCAAAATAGCAAGGAAAAGACTTCTATAGCATTTTAAAGAGAAAAGGAGACCCTTTAAAGATCCCTACTGGGAATGTAGAACATCTAACGGAGATAAGACCCACGTGGTTCATCATTCAAAGAAAATGTCACAAAACGGACAGTTAAATCAGCACTCTGTATCAGAATAGCAACAAAGGCGCTTCTAAAACGTTCTAACGACAGAAGGAGACACTTTGAAAATGCTTACTCGAACTTTAGGACCTCTGACTGATCTATGATCCAGTTGATTCGGCACACAAAGAAAATATCACCAATTTGAACAGTAAATTCAGCAATCTATATCGGAATAACTAGCAAAACATGTCCAGCATCGTGTAAGAGAAAAGGAAGTCCAACTATGCATTTAAACAATAGCTTGAGACACCTGTTGAAGATGTATCAGCTTCAAATAGGTCCTCAGCTACAATATACAGGGTGTCCAGAAAAGGGCTCCCAGATTTCAAAATTAAATATCTCGAAAACAAAGATCGATAGAGGAATGCAGTAAACGGTATGTTTATTATGAAAGCTATAAGAAGTTTATACAGCAGTTTGAAATAATAGTTACAAAAGCTGGTAACAGATGGCGCTGTACGCTGCACAGCTCATATCAGCATACACATGTGAAATAATCGTATGAAAACAATCTTTGCAAACAATCACATCACAATGTTTTGGAAATGTTCCCCATTGGCACTACAGAGGTGGTGCAAACGAAGAATGAAATTCGCCATCACATTTCATAGTGTCTCAACCGAAATGGATTCACATGCCACAGAGATCGCCGATTCAAGCTCGTCCAGCGTGGCGGGATGCTTCGGGTAGACCGTGTCTTTCACTGTGCCCCACAAAAAAAAAAGTCACAGGGAGTCAAATCCGGCGAATATGGAGGCCAATCCATGCCTGCACCAGTAAATTTGGGATATTCGAAAGCAATGACTCGATTCCCGAAGTATTCCTCAAGAAAGCGAAACACTTGTTCGGTCCGATGTGGTCGGGCTCCACCTTGCATAAACCATTCAGCACCTGGTCGATCCTCTAACGCTTGCTATGTGGCGACAATTTGTTCCAAAATTGCAACGTAACGTGCACCAGTGACCGTTTCTCGAATGAAAAAAGGGCCAATAATGCCTCTGCTGCATACTGCAGCCCACACAGTAACTTTAGGAGAACACAGGGGTTTCGCTTCACATTTCGCTTCACACCAATATGGCTTTTCGGAACCCCAAAATCGCCAGTTCCGCTTATTCACGTATCCATTCAGGTGGAAGTGTGCTTTATCTGTAAACCAGATGCAGCCAACATCAAATCCTTCACTATCAATCATTGTGAGCATCTGATTAGCAAAGGCAACCCTTTGTTGCACAGCTCGTACGGGTATGGCCTGGTGCGTTTAAATTTTGAATGGAAACATGTGTAGGCTCTTTCTCAGTATTTTCTGCGTGCTGGAACGCTTCAAACCAGTCTCAGATGCAGTTCTACGGACGGATGACATTGGATTTCGCTGAATAATTCCAGAAACTGCGGCGATGTTTTCAGGCGTAACTGCGGTTTGCTTGCGGCCAACATGCCCCAATAGATCATCAGTTACGCTGCCTGTTCGTTGAAATTTTGCGAAGAGCGTACGAATGGTTTTCGCATCGGGTCCTTTTGCAATATTAAATCGTGCTTGAAAACTTCGCCTTGTTGCCGTAGGACTCTCTTCTAACCTGTGGTACTCTAGCACCAGAAAAACGCGTTGTTCAGTGGAGTACATGGTTTTAATCTCTTCCTTCGGTACGCTAACCTCCTTTCACGTTTCAATAGTTGAACTGATCGCTCTGGGCTTCGGATCACTATTTATACTAGGCATTACGTATGGCGATTACAGCGCCATCTGTTAGCAGCTTTTGTAACTATTGTTTCAAACTGCTGTATAAACTTCTTACAGCTTTCACAATAAACATACCGTTTACTGCATTCCTGTATCGACCTTTGTTTTCGAGATATTTAATTTTGAAATCATGGAGTCCTTTTCTGGACAGCCTGTATGTATTCATCGTGTTGACTGCCTGCTCTTGGATTTGCCGAGTTTGCGATTAAAATTATTGGATATAAGGTCCGCCTGGTAAGTAAAACTATTCGTGTGATGGACCGATCAGCGAGCCGTACGCGTAGACTTAGTTTGGCTCTCAATAAAAGCTGAGCTGCGTCTTAATCCCTCATGGACGCCTACGTCCTTGTCCCATTATAGCCGGGAGAGATCCCCAGTACTGTTATTCCCTGAATGAAGAGACACACTACTCCGCTACACTGAAACGTCTGGCGGGACTACTGAAGACAGCTCAGAGACGATTTCAAGCACGATTATCATGTTCAGAAAGGAAGAACAATGGGTAAATATGCTTTTAAGACACAAACTACTAGTTACTGTATCCAATGATGTAGATCTGCTTAGTCTTTATTGTGCATGAAAACTAAATCTCTGAACTATAACTAGAATTATAGTCTTCCTCATGCGTCAAATTCGATAACTTTACCTGCCCACAGCCAATCTGCCACCTTTCATCCGAATCTACGCTCTAGGATACGCAGGAGAACACTATGTCACCCTAAGTAAGGTTTCACATTGACATTCATTGGCTTATCCAATTCACACAAACTGTCACCTTAAAACGTAATGTTGGCCTTTGGTTACGCCGAAGATCAATTTGTCACCTCAACTTATTCTCCAAAAATGAAAATCAAAGCAAAACCAATATTACCAATATTCTATTGCATCTCTGTTTACACACATAATGACGTAACAAAGCACAAGAGTGTTACATCATGGATCAACCCACCGCCAGTATCGGTGGGTCAACCCACTCGACTAGAAAATTAGCTGTGCGAGATTTTTTTCTCCACCAGTGGCAAAAACAACGTCAGCAGAGAATAATATGCTCTCTAATGACACTGGAATCCGATCCCCTTACTGTGTGTTAGGCCACTCAGCATGGCCACTGCTAGATGTCAGCCACGGTTCCGTGACGTTGGTGTTATACGTTAAATCCTTTGGTCTGGGCTAAAAAACATGTCTCTCAAGCATTTAACTGCAAGGAACAGTGTAGTCAAGAAGATTACGCGGCTCTAATTTAGAACGCAATGCAGTAGCGATTCTGCGAGGCACGCACTTGAAAAGTCCGGAAGTATGTGGTACCAGATGTCTATTCACAGGTCTCGTAATTCCCGTAAATTACGGGTAAGTGGTTTGTGGGCGCGGAGCTGACATCCGATACCGTTCTCGATGCGTTCCACAGGGTTAAATTAGACGAATTTTGTGACCAAAGTATCATCGTAATTTCACTATGAAGTTCCTCAAACCACGGTAGCAGTATTCTGCCTTGTGACAGGGATAGATATGCTGCTGGATAATGCCATCATCGTTGCCATCAAGCAAGGAAGGATGCAGCTTGTACGCTGTAACGCTCACATCTTCCATAGCTGCCATGATGCCTTTGATCACTGACACAGATCACATGGAAGCCCAGGTGATTGTGGCCCATATCACAACACTGCCTCAACCGACCTGCGCCCATAAAGGCACGCTTAACCTTTCTAACAGCTGAAACTTCTTGGAATATTAAAACTGTGTGCCGGACCGAGACTCGAGGTTCGCAGGAGAGCTTCTGTAAAGTTTGGAAGGTAGGAGACGAGGTACTGGCAGAAGTAAAGCTGTGAGGACGGGGCGTGAGTCGTGCTTGGGTAGCTCAGATGGTAGAACACTTACCCGCGAAAGGCAAAGGTCCCGAGTTCGAGTCTCGGTCCGGCACACAGCTTTAATCTGCCAGGAAGTTTCATATCAGCGCACACTCCGTTGCAGAGTGAAAATCTCATTCTGTTTCTAACAGTTGTTCACCTGGATGACGGCGTATCCAGACACGACCATCGACGTGGCATAAAAGGAAGAGTGACTCATCCGACAATGTGACCTGTTGCCATTGATCCACAGCGAGGACGTGCCCACTTGTCATTAGTAACGATAGCGTTGTGTCAACACGTGAACACAGGGGTCCTCTGCTGCAGAGACCCATTTTCAGCAATGTACGCTAAACGCCGTGCACCTGAAAACTTGAGCCTGCACCAGCAACGTACTCTGTAGTCTGCCACGGATCGCCTCCTAATCTTGCTGCACACCTTCACAAAGTGAGTAAGTCTCCTGTCGCTACGTATTGTGATGAAACGCGGACGTCCAGTACCTTTTAGCCTACTCGTCGTTTCAGCTCTCTTCAACCACAGGCGACAAGCTTCGTCGTTTCCAAGATGCCCCTACGGTCGCAGGTTCAAATCCTGCCTCGGGCATGGATGTGTGTGATGTCCTTAGGTTAGTTATGTTTAAGTAGTTCTAAGTTCTAGGCGACTGATGACCCCAGAAGTTAAGTCCCTTAGTGCTCAGAGCCATTTGAACCAACCAAGATGCCCGCTCCCAGCGCCGGGTCATAACAACATGCCCATTGTCAAAATCGCTAACGTAAATGGATACCGTCATTTCCGGCCACTATATTCGCTGGAAAGATTCTTTATTCGTCTCGGCTCATCAAGGATCATAAAGTTTCTGCTTAAGTATCATGTTACTGAAAGGAAACTGAACCGCTTCAAACAAATAACGCACCAGATACAATGCAATTCCCAGTGCGGTAGAGAGTACTCTGCTGCTTTGGTCCCTTTGTGAGGTCATATTTATAGTGATTCTCAAACACAGTGAAAAGTACCAAGCATTTGGGAAAAAGAGCAAGTGATGAACACGTATAAAAGGAGCGAAATAGCAAATGCACAAACCCTTAAACCAGCATCTTTAACATCGGTGTGCTGCAGGCCGTAGTTCAAATTCTACATTCACTATGTGATCAGAAGTATCCGGACACGTGGATGAAAATGACTTACAAGCTCGTGGTGCCCTCCATCGATAATGGTCGAATTGGTTCAAATGGTTCAAATGGCTCTGAGCACTATGGGACTTAACATCTGTGGTCATTAGTCCCATAGAACTTAGAGCTACTTAAACCTAACTAACCTAAGGACATCACACACATCCATGCCCGGGGAAGGATTCGAACCTGCGACCGTAGCGGTCACGCGGTTCCAGACTGAAGCGCCTAGAACCGCACGGCCACACCGGCCGGCAATGGTCGAATTCAATATGATGTTGGCCCACCTTTAGCCTTGATGACAGCTTCCACTCTTGCAGGCATACTTTTAGTGAGGTGCCGGAAGGTTTCTTGGGGAATGGCACCCCATTCTTTACGGAGTGCTGCAATGAGGAGAGGTATCGATGTCGGTCGGTGAGGCCTGGCACGAAGTCGGCCTTCCAAAACATCCCAAAGGTGTTCTGTAGGATTCAGGTCAGGATTCTGTGCTGGACAGTCCATTACAGGGATGTAATTGTCGTGTAACCACTCCGCCACAGGCCGTGCATTATGAACAGGTGCTCGATCGTGTTGAAAGATGCAATTGCCAGCCCCGAATTGCTCTTCAACAGTGGGAAGCAAGAAGGTGCTTAAAACATCAGTGGAGGCCTGAGATGTGATATCGCCAGGCAAAACAACAAGGGGTGCAAGCCCCTCCACGAGAAACACGACCACACCATAAACCACCGCCTCCGAATTTTACTGTTGGCACTACACACGCTGGCAGATAACGTTCACAGGGCGTTCGCCATAAACACACCTGCCATCGGATCGCCACATTGTGCACCTAACTGTCATAGTACTTGCAGTACATCCTGATGTAGTTTGGAATTCCTGTGTGATGGTCTGGATAGATGTCTGCCTATTACACATTACGGCCCTCTTCAATTGTCGGTGGTGTCTGTCAGTCCACAGGCGAGGTCGGTCTGTACTCTTTTGTGCTGTACATGTCCCTTCACATTTCCACTTCAATATCACATCGGAAACAGTGGACCTAGCCATGTTTAGGAGTGTGGAAATCTCGATTACAAAAGTATGACACAAGTGACACCCAGTCACCTGACCTCGTTCGAAGTCCGTGAGCTCCGCGGTGCGCCCCATTCTGCTCTCTTGCGATATGCAGGATGTTACAAAAAGGTACGGCCAAACTTTCAGGAAAAGGTGTTACAGCCGGCCGAAGTGGCCGTGCGGTTAAAGGCGCTGCAGTCTGGAACCGCAAGACCGCTACGGTCGCAGGTTCGAATCCTGCCTCGGGCATGGATGTTTGTGATGTCCTTAGGTTAGTTAGGTTTAACTAGTTCTAAGTTCTAGGGGACTAATGACCTCAGCAGTTGAGTCCCATAGTGCTCAGAGCCATTTGAACCATTTTTGAAAGGTGTTACAAAAAGATACGCCCAAACTTTCAGGAAACATTCCCCACACACAAATAAAGAAAAAATGTTATGTGGACATGTGTCCGGAAACGCTTAATTTACATGTTAGAGCTCATTTTAGTTTAGTCAGTATGTACTGTACTGCCTCGATTCACCGCCAGTTGGCCCGATGGAAGGAAGGTAATGTTGACTTCGGTGCTTGTGTTGACATGCGACTCATTGCTCTACCGTACTAGCATCAAACACATCAGTGCGTAGCACCAACAGGTTAGTATTCACGACGAACGTGGTTTTGCAGTCAGTGCAATGGTTACAAATGCGGAGTTGGCAGATGCCCATTTAATGTATGGATTACCACGGGGCAATAGCCGTGGCGCGGTACGTTTGTATCGAGACAGATTTACAGAACGAAGGTGTCCCGACAGGAAGACGTTCGAAGCAATTGATCGGCGTCTTAGGGAGCACGGAACATTCCAGCCTATGACTCGCGACTGGGGAAGGCCTAGAACGACGAGGACACCTGCAATGGATGAGGCAATTCTTCGTGCAGTTGACGATAACCCTAATGTCAGCGTCAGAGAAGTTGCTGCTGTACAAAGTAACGTTGACCACGTCACTGTATGGAGAGTGCTACGGGAGAACCAGTTGTTTCCGTACCATGTACAGCGTGTGCAGGCACTATCAGCAGCTGATTGGCCTCCACGGGTACACTTCTGCGAATGGTTCATCCAACAATGTGTCAATCCTCATTTCAGTGCAAATATTCTCTTTACAGATGAGGCTTCATTCCAACGTGATCAAATTGTAAATTTTCACAATGAACATGTGTGTGCTGACGAGAATCCGCACGCAATTGTGCAATCACGTCATCAACACAGATTTTCTGTGAACGCTTGGGCAGGCATTTTTGGTGATGTATTGATTGGGCCCCATGTTCTTCCACCTACGCTCAATGGAGCACGTTATCATGATTTCGTACGGGATACTCTACCTGTGCTGCTAGAACATGTGCCTTTACAAGTACGACACAACATGTGGTTCATGCACGATGGAGCTCCTGCACATTTCAGTCGAAGTGTTCGTAGGCTTCTCAACAACAGATTCGGTGACCGATGGATTGGTAGAGGCGGACCATGGCCTCCATGCTCTCCTGACCTCAACCCTCTTGACACCCGGTACCAAATGTAGAGACTCTTCGTGCTCGTATTGTGGACGGCTGTGATACAATACGCTATTCTCCATGGCTGCATCAGCGCATCAGGGATTCCATGCGACGGAGGGTGGATGCATGTATCCTCGCTAACGGAGGACATTTTGAACATTTCCTGTAACAAAGTGTTTGAAGTCACGCTGGTACGTTCTGTTGCTGTGTGTCCATTCCATGATTAATGTGATTAGAAGAGTAGTAATAAAATGAGCTCTAACATGGAAAGTAAGCGTTTCTGGACACATGTCCATATAACATATTTTCTTTCTTTGTGTGTGAGGAATGTTTCCTGAAAGTTTGGCCGTACCTTTTTGTAAGACCCTGTATAATGGTTACTGACGTCGCTGATATGGCGTACCTGGCAGTTGGTGGCAGAACAATGCACCTAATATGAAAAACGTATGTTTCTGGGGGTGTCCGGATACTTTTTATCACATAATGTATGTTCTACATAATGAACTCCCAATAGAGGAAGAAGCTTTTGTCCATAAATGACCATGGAAAAAAAAAAAGAATGACATGCGGAACACATCTCTCCTTTTCCACATACGATATGCAAATCATAGGTGAAGATCAAAAAGCAGGTGATATATTCCTACAATTCCGGAAGTTTTCAACAGTGTACCAAACTGCAATCCCTTGCACCTGGTTTAAAACAACTTTGTCACAGGGAATGAAGTTATATGAGCCAGCCGCCAACCAATGGGAGTCGCCTCGTGCTTGCTGTGTTCCCTGTTTTGCGAGTCGTAGTTGGCAGCACTGCCAGCCATCTTTGAAAACTGTCACACATTTATTTTACTCGAGCTATAACAAATATACGAGGATAGAGAACAGTTTCTGAAATCTGTGATTGGCTCGGTGGATTTTTGAGTAACAGAACGCTGAATGTTGTTCTGTGTTTACCGGAAATAAAGTTAACATCAGGACCGCAGCTGCTCTCCATTTATATACACGATCTGTTGGCTAAAACGAGCAACGATCGTAGACTGTTTGTAGATAACGCTGCTGAATACGGAAAAATGTCGTTGAGCTACTGCTGGGTGATTATGGGGACGTTCGGGAAAGTAAGTCCTCTGAATTCTTTATGTGAAATATTAAGATTCCACATCTTTTTTCTTTATATCTAAATTTTTAGTTCTAAGCATTATCTCAGTGGCGACGAATCCATTCCTCCCAACGAGAGACAAAAAAAAAAAAAGGCTCTGAGCACTATGGGACTTAACATCTGAGGTCATCAGTCCGCTAGAACTTAGAACTACTTAAACCCAACTAACCTAAGAACAACACACACATCCATGCCCGAGGCAGTATTCGAACCTGCGACCGTAGCAGTCGCGCTGCTCCGGACTGAAGCGCCTAGAACCGCTCGGCCAAACGAGAGACCAGTTTGTTAATACCGTCACTGTAGAATATTTGACTTTGTTGACGGAGCCACAACCTCATCTCTGCTTGCAACGCCTCATCCGTGTCAAAGCTAAGTCCTCGAAGGTGTTCTTGAAGTTTTGGATATCGGACGGGGCCAAGTCGGGAGGATGACCGACGACAGTGGATGTCTTAGCGCTCATGTGTGCTCTCGCATTGTTATGGTGCTTCGTGTGTGGGCCAACTCTTCGAAATCGATACTCGATAACAGCACGCTGTTTCTCACGTAGCGACATATTTATGTTACTCAACGCCATGTTACACCCTACAATTTGGAGCCCTCTAATGGTAGAGGGTTAAAAACATGTAAACATGAAGAATTAAGAAGTAGGATGTAAATAATGTTTGTTTTATTTATCACATTAAAAATTCAGAGGCATTACTCTTCACCACGTCCTAGTAGAAATGAAGTGAAGAGAATTTCTATTAGTGCATTTAGTGGCAACTTACATTAAATGTGGATAAATGTAAGATAATGCAGATGGGTTGGAGACACACTCATGTTACATTCAAAGCAGTATAAGTGGTATGCTACCTTTCTCAGTCACGGCAATTTAAGATCTAGGCCTAACGTTCCGAAGCGGCATGAAGTGGAAGGAGCATGTAATGTCATATTTTGGGAAGACGATTGACCGATTACGATCTCTTAAGAGATCTCTAAGAGACTTATAAATGAGACTTCGTGTAGAAGTCCTGTGCGAACAGTACTCAAATGTTTGGGATCCCCACTAGGTTGATTTGAACGAAGGCGTCGTAGCAGTTGAGACGTATTCGATTAGATTTTCTAGGGGCCAGTGCGACGGGTTCGAGTGTCTTATGGAATTACTCTGTGAGCCCATATGAGGATCCTTTTGAGAAAAGTAGGCGATTTTTTCTCGAGCTGCTATCGAGAAAGCTTAGAGTGCCAACATCTTTGACAGACTGCAGAAAAATCCCTGTAAGGAGAGCAAGGGTAGTGTAAGGGTTCTGAAGACAAAATAATGGAAACTGGGGCTCGTACAGGGTTATAGGGGCAATCAATTTTCTTTCGATATGTTTGTCAGGGAAAAGCAAAAGGCAATATCTAGTAATGGTACAAAGTACTCTCCGGAAAACGCTTCCCAGTAACGTGAAGACTATAGACGTTGATGTAGACGTAGACTGGCTTTCGGAACAGCCGGTATCCAGATCCACGTACGCCATCAACAATTAAGTTGTCCGTAGTTTGCCTAAATCACTTTCGGTGAATTCCAGCATCATTACTTTGTAAAAGACACGTCCTATTTCCCTCCCTATCCTTATGCAAGTCTATATTTCACCATATCTCTAATGATCTCTTTGTCAAAGGGATGTTTTTCTCTGCACTAGTTCTTTAACCACTGCGTCATCATGCAGTGATGAGCGTCTTGTCTAGTTCTAATATTGGTTTCATACAGAACCATTTCAATATGGGTAATTGGTGCAATCATTTAAATTAAATCAATTTTATCAACTTTGTTTCGGTGGAGATAGGGAGGGTGAGAGGGAGAGAGAGAGAGAGAGAGAGAGAGAGAGTGAGAGAGAGAGAGAGAGAGAGAGAGAGAGAAGGGGGGAGGGGGGGAGAGAAAGAGAGAGAGAGAGAGATGAAGAGACAGAAAGAGAAGGGAGGAGGGATGGAGAGAAAGAGCGAGAGAGACAGACAGGGAACGAGACTTCCAACTTTTGCTGCATTTGTCAGCTCTAGTCGGCGCACAATGGAGAGATGTCGGAGACGGGTGACACTAGAGCTCGCTTTGTGTCACAAGTTCGCCGGTGGGAGCACGTACTGCGTCCGGCGTCAGATTGGTTCGGCTGCCCTAACGAGGAGTCGTTAATTCTGACAGCCTGGGCAGAAGGAAAGCGCGGAGCTGCAGGTAGAATGCGGCGTGCGGCATGCGGCCTCTAATTGCTGGGGGAGCAGTTAGAGCCAGCCGCGTGCCATCTAATTCCTCTCCGCTCTCCGTCCTCGCAGGTTTGTTTCACTTCAAGGGGAGAGCACCCAGCTTCCTCGTGCCGCTGCTGGAGTCTCTCCGCCACGACAACACGGAGGCGAAACATTTTTAGGAGCGCCCACCAAGTAACAAAGAAGATCTTATCATCGTCGTGCCACGAGAAAAGCCCTCGGGTGAGACTTTGGAAGGGCGACAGGAGGGAGAAAGTGTGAGAGGGAACAGGTAAATGGGGAGAGACAGAACGATAGAAGGGAAGAAGAAGGGGAGAGTGCGAGAGGAAGTAATAAGAGAAGGGCAAGAGGTTTGTGGAATTGGAGGCAGGGATTGGATGGAGACGTGGTAAGAAGGAGAAACTTGGGGCATCAGAATGGGAGTTGTTAATTAAAGTTTACTGTTACGAAACAGTTGCACATTTTCTCGTGTTGCACACTGACGTTGGTAAAAATGCAGCAACTCCAGCCAACTCTCACCTGGCGGTCAGTCTGTGTCTACCGTTGCAGCATGGCTGGGTTACTTTCGAATGGCACGCTGACCCATGTTACGCGGGAGACGCGCCCGCAAACTACTTTACACAAGTATCTCCAAAGTAATTCAAGACGTAACGCAGCCTCCTTCTTGCACAAATCCTCCAGAACTGTCCCGCAAAATACCATATCCGAGACCAGATGTTCATATCGCGTAACAACACAATGGGGAAGTGCTATATGATGGGTAGCGGAGACAAAAAGTAACCGTATCAAATGTTGGCGTAGATTCTAAATTAATTAAAGCATTCAGCCTCTGACTCAATATAACAAACAAGAAATTTCAAAGAGTTTTGTCCACATACGTGTACATTTATATGATATACGAAGAAAAATGGAAATAAATGAACATTTTAGTGTTCCGAACGTGGTTCTAATCTTGAAAACTGATATAAAAATGCCGGTACCATCTAACGTCAACACACAAGGTTTTTGGGCTCTCGTATTATACAACGGGCAGCCGCAAAAGTGCGCTGTGTGTGTTGCAATTGATCACATACGTGCACAATACCCCCCGAAATTCGGCAACGAAACGAAATCGGAGATACGGGTGCAGGTAATGGTAAAGATTGGAGAAACGACACACACACACACGCATGCACAGCTGCAGTTCTCTACTAACAGATACTTAGCACCCACAGTGCAAGGCCTGTATTCAGTAACAATCTAGTGAACGAATTTCACAGTCAACTGTTGTTTACAGTACTACCGAAAATATGAATAACACTGTGAGATCAGCTGATCAATATCGATTAGTGAAAATAAGAAGGCATAACGAAAAGAGAGAAGCAGAAAACAATAACGCACATCCTGCCACAACGAGCAATCAGAACACATCACAGCTAGTCGAAGAACTTAAAAATAAAATAAAAATAGAATAAAAGGACCAGAAGTGTGACATCAGGAACCAGGAGATCAAAAACATTAACTATAACATATAGTGATGAGGAACATGTAGAAAGAGACATATGAGAACTAGTCGCAGCCAAAGAAGACGGTTTAAACGTGAGACAGGAGAATCATCAGGGGAATATCCTCAAAATCATTATCTACAAAAGGCTTTTAGAGGGAGAAGCGTACACAACAGAAATTGTCACTTGTTTGTTGTACTGACAGCGGCCGATTATTTTCAGTCAGTGTGGAGCAATCTAGTAAAGTCACGGAACAATTACAATACTCGTATTGAATGGTGTACAATTTTTGTGAAATACCAAGTCGTTTATATCTGAAAGAAGTCTGTCGTCCGTTAGTGCTGTTCAAGAAAAGTAAGCCATGTGCTGTAACTAGTATTGCTCCTCTCCCTTATCCTATCATCTTACAGCTTAAATATGACGCCACACTATACACACAAACATTACAGTAACAGTCACAAGATACCCTCAATACACAGTTCTCATATTCCACACGGAAAGCACCAGTTGAGCACGGAGCAAGAAAACCACCTCCTACTAGGCAGCAGAACAACCCTTTGCGACCTACCGTACAATGCCGTACGACTCTTTCTTTAATTTTCATCGCTATACACTGCTCTGTTACGTTAAACAAAAGAACGCATGATCACGTGATACAATATACACCAGGACATCCATACTGCTGTGGTTTGGACAGTATCTGCTGTACGCACAGCAAGAGAAAATCAGAAAATCCGTGTGGTCTTGGTGCCTCTGTCACAGCCAGTCTCACAGCGTGATTCTGCTTACGTTTCAACGAAAAAGTCTCAGTGCTAAAGCAGACTTCTGCACTTCGCTCTGCTAGCTGCCACGTATCTTTCCGCGTTATATGGACGAAAGGCAACTTCTAACTACTAGTGACGACTAATAATAAATGGATATACTTACAAGGAAACATTCCCAAATGCCAATAAACGCTTTTGATGGAACTTGGCGGGGGTGTAGAGGGACAAAAGTAGTACAATACGTATTTTTTTGTTTGTGCTTAATTTCACTTTTAAAAGGCCAGACACACTCCTAAAGGTAATCTGGCATTTTAGGTTTAGAGGGGATATGTTTGAAACCACGAGATATTAGAAATATTTTTCATACAAACGTTGATATGTGATTAATATTCTTGAAAATTGTGTAATATATTTTTTTAATAATCTGAAATTTTACAAAATACCGCACCATCATTAACTGATTAGGAAAAATGAAAGCTTTTGTTACAGCATAAATTAAATTCCTGTGTATTCCTATGAAATAAAGCTGCTCTCTGAAATAACATTTTTGAAAAATAAGCTGTACACAATGTGCTGTCGGAATACACCGAATTAAAATATCTAAACTTTCATTCCTATTCTAATTATTTATTTTACTTTCATTTATGTTTTTAACTGATGTTTTACGTTCCCCATTTATGCTTTCTTTTTGTTTTTTAGTTCACCGTTTCGCAACTGGAGACTGAGATCATAATTAATCAGTAGAATTAGATCTGAAAGTCTTTCCAACAGCGAAGGCTGTATTCGTCCCAAGTCTGCACCTGTGCCATCGAGCACTTTGTGATCATCAGATGCACAAGTCCCTTGTCCTCATGTAAGATACTCTGAACGGTTCTTTGACACTGACCACCACAAGAATCTAACAATCATACAAATATTTCTCCCTCACTTGGAAAGAAAACATATTTAAAATATATTTTTACCTAATCAGAACTCTGTATACCAGATCTCCATACTGTCACGAGCACATTTATGGATTCGATAAGAGAGTCTCGAATTCTCGGTCCAAACCTACCGTTAGTTTCTTTTAAAGCTATGAAAAGGAGGCTTGTCAATGTGAGAAAAACGATTCGAGCGTCGTACCCGAGTACAAGAAATATCGAATGATCCCAAAGGGCTCGATGGTACAGGTACAGCCCTGGAACCTATACGGCTTTCGTTGCTGGAAGTACTTCGTGAGAAGACCTTCAGATCTAGTTCTCTTGAATGATTATGATGTCAATCGACACTTGATTTTATAATAAAGCTGCAGTCATTAGCACACAATCAATTCCCTTCGCTAAAGCTTACCAATGCACTGTAATAAAAAAATGGCTCTGAGCACTATGGGACTTAACATCTATGGTTATCAGTCCCCTAGAACTTAGAACAACTTAAACCTAACTAACCTAAGGACACCACACAACACCCAGTCATCACGAGGCAGAGAAAGCACTGTAATATGCCGCCAACAAATTAGGATATTCAGAGGATAACCAGTGACAATTTGAAATCCTGCTGAATTTTGTTTCATATTTTCTTCTCCGTGGTGTACATTATCTGAAGAAATTTCGTTCATTTTATGGGAATGGTGAAAAAAAAAAACATTACGCTTTAAGCATTTCCTTACAAATTCCATTATTGTAATGGTTTTCTATCACAATAATAAGTTACTCTTATTTCCAATTAACAAAATGCACGTATGTGAAACTGTAAACCAAAAAACGAAAGGAAAGTGTGAATGGAAAACGTGAAACATCAATGTAAAACATAAAATAAATATAAGTAAAATAAATAATTAGACTAGTAATGAATGTTTAGATATTTTAGTCAAGTATACCCAGACAGTACAATGTGCACCGCTTATTTGCCAAAAATGGTATTTTAGAAACCAACTTTACTACACAGGGATGAATGTGGCTTGGAAGCCTCTTCAATTTACGTTGTAACAAAGGTTTTTATTTTTCTAAATTATTAATGGTGGAGGGTTTCCTTGCAAAATTTCAAAGTATTACAAAAGTAAATTATACAATTTTCAAACATATTAACTACATATCAACTTTTATATCAAAAACATTTTTATATGTAATTATTTCGAAGATATTCCCTCTAAACCCTAGCCGGCCGGTGTGGCCGAGCGGTTCTCGGCGCTCCAGTCTGGAACCGCAGGTTCGAATCCTGCCTTGAGCATGGATGTGTGTGATGTCCTTAGGTTAGTTAGGTTTAAGCAGTTCTAAGTTCTAAGGGACTGATGACCTCAGATGTTAAGTCCAATAGTGCTCAGAGCCATTCGAACCATTAAAAAAAAATTCCCTCTAAACCTATATTGCCAAATTAACTTTCGGGTTGTGTTTTAACTCATAAAAGTGAAACTGGCTACAAACAATAAAAAAATTTATTGCACTATTTTGCCCATTTTAATCACCTGCCAACTTTCACCAACGCCGTTTATTGACATTTGGGAATTTTCGCTTGGTAGCCATAATCGCCTTTCTTCATAAAGTACATTTATTCCCTTGTCTGAAATCATATTAAATAAAAATCTGTGTACAGCCTGATTTTCGCAGCTGTTGGGTAGCAATAAGCGTCCGTTACGTATCAAAATTATATTTAGTAGTGTTGTCGGTTTTGCACACAAAACTCGTATAATCTCGTTACATGTTAAAACAAAGCGACTATGCGAGAGCCACGCTGTGCCACTGTAGCAGCGTGAGGAGTCGCAAACTGACCCACGATGTCAGCACTTCACATTACATTTTCAGTGAAATAATGAACAAAACAGATAACGAGCGTGACTGGAGACGTCACTGCAGCAAAAAAATGGTTCAAATGGCTCTGAGCACTATGGGACTTAACATCGATGGTCATCAGTCCCCTAGAACTTAGAACTACTTAAACCTAACTAACTAACCTAAGGACATCACACAACACCCAGCCATCACGAGGCAGAGAAAATACCTGACCCCGCCGGGAATTGAACCCGGGAACCCGGGCGTGGGAAGCGAGAACGCTACCGCACGACCACGAGCTGCGGGCTCACTACAGCAGAAAGGTGGAATAAGTATATAGAGTGTCTATATAAGAGAGATGCACTTGAGGGCAATATTATGTAAATGGAAGGATCATAAATGAAGATGATATGGGAAATGTGATACAGAGATAAGAATTTGGCAGAACCCTGAAAGACCTAAGTCAAAACAGACCCCGGTAGTAGAAAACATTCCATTAGAAGTACTGACAGCCTTAGGAGAGTTAGCTACGACAAAACTCTCCGATCTGGCGAGCAAGATGTATGAGACAGGCGAAATACCCTCAGATTTCAAGAAGAATATAATAATTCCAATTCCAAAGAAAGCAATTGCTGACAGATGTGAAAATTACCTATCAGTTTAATAAGTCACGTTCGCAAAATACTTACGCGAATTCCTTACAGAATAATGGAAGAACTGGTAGAAGCTGACCTCAGGGAGGATCGGTTTGGATTCCGGAGAAATGTAGTAACATGGGAGGCAGTACTGACCCCACCACCATGTACCTTGATACAAGTTGTCACTCGCCGCTTCAGTGCATATACATAAAATCATATCTCTATGAGACCAGAAAAGCCTCTGAAATTGCGTCATTTCATTTTTAAAAGTACCTACACATCGATTTCAGGTTGGAGCCCCCATTTAGGTTCGATATTGAGTGCTATTCCAGAACATGGAGAGCCTTGGCTATTCTGTTCATGTGTAGGGATGAATGTAAAGAAGACTGGGGCACCAGTGAGAATTTGGATCGAGTAGGAAGGCACGCCAAGCTAATCTGTGTAGTAGTGAGAACCGCCGTGCCGAGGTGGGCAGGCCGGCACGCTAGCTGAGCGTGTTCGGTCAGAGAGCTGACTGGTCTCTGTGATAAAAAAAAAAGAAATAGAAAGGCTCAAAAATGAACTTCAACGGATGTCTGTGACGTCCGCTACGACCTAATACAGCTGTCAAAATGAAAAGAATAAAAATCGTGGCCTAGTGGCTAACACACCTGCCTAGTAAGCATAAAACCCATGTTCAGTTCCCGGCCTTGGTACAAATTTTCACTCGACGCTGCAGTCTATAAACATATAGTACATATATTAGTTGATTTTCCAAATTCTTTTTGCATGCCCATAACAATTATATTTACCAGACAATCACTTATTGTGCTAGGTACAGATCCTTCACTTATAAATGAGAAATAAAATTAGTTACTCGTTGGATCACCAGAAGCCGGCCGCGGTGGCCGAGTGGTTCTAGGTGCTTCAGTCCGGAACCGCGCGACTGCTACGATCGCAGGTACGAATCCTGCCTCGGGCATGTATCTGTGTGATGTCCGCCGGCCGGGATGGCCGAGCGGTTCTAGGCGCTACAGTCTGGAACCGCGCGACCGCTACGGTCGCAGGTTCGAATCCTGCCTCGGGCATGGATGTGTGTGATGTCCGTAGGTTAGTTAGGTTTAAGTAGTTCTAAGTTATAGGGGACTGATGACCTCAGAAGTTAAGTCCCATAGTGCTCAGAGCCACTTGAAACATTTTTGATCACCAAAACTTCTTTCTGACAAGGAACTGAAAAAGGTATGTGATAACATATTGTTATAAGAAAACCACAGAAAAAGTTTTCGATGATGAATTACTTGCTTTCTTCGTAATTTCGTCCAAGACAGTGACACAGCCTGCCAGAGTATACATTAAGGATCAGCCCAACGCGAGTGTCGAGCAGTCCTGTAGCTTATCGAGTTGAGTCTGGTCCACGGTACGTAAGCTGGTGACAGTCTGACGGCCCAGTGGGCCAGACCAGTAGAGCAGAGTCCGACAGGCCGGCCCGGATATATTGGGCACCAGAGACGCGGGCCGGTCTGACGGCAGTCGTGCTACGTAAGCCAGCCCGGCTGAGGAAGGCTGGCGACTCACGCCTCTGCACTTAATGTAAACATTTCATTTTTTGTGTTGCTCATGTATTTTTGCAGACGTTTGAAACGTGGAAATAACATTGTGACACTGACAAGCCTCACAGGACCATTTCGATGTAGAAAATAATTAATGTCGGTGTCGCCGTGCCCCATAGCAAGCATGGTACACTAATCGAACTATGAATGTTTACAAGTACTGCCACCTGTTGACAAGCAACACGAGGATAAAGTAGCAGGTAATTTTATTTCTCATTTTGAATGATGATGATGATGATGATGATGTTTGGTTTGTGGGGCGCTCAACTTCGCGGTTATTAGCGCCCGTACAAATTCCCAGCCGTTTGTCAGTCCAAACTCGCCACTTTCATGTATGATGATGAAATGATGAGGACAACACAAACATCCAGTCATCTCGAGGCAGGTGAAAATCCCTGACCCCGCCGGGAATCGAACCCGGAAACCCGTGCTCGGGAAGCGAGAACGCAACCGCGAGACCACGCACTGCGGACTTCTCATTTTGAAGTTTTGTAGAATATAGTTGAAGTAAAACTCATGTTTGGCAACTATATATTTCTAATTCATTAATTACACTGCACAAGTGAACAGTGATTCCATACAATTTGTGTAGTGTGAGTTTTATACTCTTTCTCATATTCCATAGGGAATACTATATCAGGTGTTTCAGAAGTAACTACAGAATATTTGTGGGATGACGGGTTGGATATAGGCAATCATTTTAAGTATACGGACGTAGGGTCTCTAACTCGTAGTTAGTGCACTAGACAACGCCATAGCGCAGTCGCTTTGCGTGGAGGAAACATCGCTGAACATTGTGATTACTGCTGTAAATACCTTGAGGTGTGCGCCATTGACTTGATGGCATAATTAAGTGGTCGAACTACGGAACGGTGGACATTGCGTAATGTTTCAATGGCTTGATATCGGACGTCTCCTCCAACAACAGCAATTCGAGCTACGAGTTCTACCAACGTGTTGACAGCAATTTGATACACAAGGGCCTTTACGTAGCACCAAAGATAAAAATCAAGCGGTATGAGATCTTGGGATCTTACAGGCCGGTGAGAAGGTCCATTACGTGCAATACAGCTTCCGGGGTATTGTCTGCCAAGAATCTTCTCACTTGATTTGTGAAATGGGAAGGTTCCGCATCACGCTGTAAGAAAATTCATCTTCTGGTTTAAAGCGGCACATCTTCGATAAGACCGGGACGTACGTGATTGAAAAATACGCCATAAACACTACCAGTTACACAGTGTGGAAGAATGTAAGGCCACACCACTTCGTTGTGAGTAATGCAAGCCCAAACGTTAACTGAAAATCGTTCCTGAAAATGGTGAACAGCCGTACCTCAAGGATTTTCACGAGACCATAAATGGGTAAATGGGAGTTACGACTGCTGAACATTCCTTCGTGGGCAAAACTCGAGTCGTCAGTCCACAGAACAGTGTTTGTGAAGTCGGGAGTTAGCATTCTTTGGTGAAAAAAATTATGTGGCCAGGTCATTCCGAACTGGGAAATCCGTGGGTAGAAGGACCCAAACCTTACACAACATCTAGGGATGACGATGGCCATCGCGTAGAGTGCTCCAAACAGCGCTATAACTAGCATTTAGAGGATGAACAACGGAGCGTACGCTATCTGAAGGATTGTTGTCGAACATTTGCAGTACACGTCCCTCAAAACCAGGAATTGAGTTCAACCTGTGGTCGAACTTGAGTCTGGAAATCTCTGTCTAATGTGACCCTTTCACGGAGACAACGATCCACAGCAGCAGATGTCCTCTGATTTGGATAACTTCCTGCGTACAAACGTCACGTTCCTCCCATAGTTCCTGCAGCACCAAAGGCAAACTGCATGTCTGCAAGTTCACTCTACGTTTCATGTCCTATGCATGATAACACAGATTAAACAAACCTTTTACATTTTCAACTGCATGCCATTGTTCCCTAACACACTATCTTCCTTTTGATACGATACTTGGTTACGTATTACGTAGTGGTAGAAGCAAAGTTCTCAAACGACAGCTCACCTCAAGTACACAGTACCGCATGAGGACAAAGGAAACTACTACAGAGTGTCCTCGTTACGGCGCGGCTACCAATTACAATAAATGACACTAGACACCTGTAATCTTTCAACGTCCCGCCTTCCTGCCATACATACACCGATAAGCCACGACATTATGACCACTGTCCACCACGACATCGGATACCCCTGGTGGCCTTGGGGCACGTGACGCCGTAACGATAGTATCTGCCGAGCAGGCACGGACGGGGGATCAAAAAAATGGTTCAAATGGCTCTGAGCACTATGGGACTTAACTTCTGAGGTCATCAGTCCCCTAGAACTTAGAACGACTTAAACCTAACTAACCTAACGACATCACACACATCCATGCCCTAGGCAGGATTCGAACCTGCGACCGTAGCAGTCGCGCGGTTCCAGACTGTAGCGCCTAGAACCTCTCGGCCACCACGGCCGGCACGGGGGATCACCCTAGCGAAGACGTGGGCCGCAAACAGAGAAAACCATCGAGATAAGAGACTTTGAGACACATTATTATTGCGTACAATGTGTGAACGAGTAACTCGAAAACGGTGAAGCTCTCCGAATGTTCACGTGCTATTGTCACGAGCATCTACGGAAGGAGGTGGGACAGTGAAACTACCACTAGGCGCTAAATGGTTGAAGGTCCACGATTCTTCACGGAACGTGGGGTTCGGAGACTTGTCTGCTCTGTAAATTAGGAGAGATGGTGATCCGTGGTATCTCTGCCGAAAAAGCACAATGCTGGTTCACGTACAAGTGTTTCGGAGCACACTGTTGATCACTGCTATATGTCACTGATGTGACAAATTGCTCCGCAGAGGACCACCGCTTCGTGTTCACATCAAATACGATTGCTGTGGCTAAGGCACCATCGGGATTCAACCTTCGATCAATGGAAACGTGTCGGCTCTTCGAGTGTATCACTTTTTTGCCACACTAGGTCAATGGCCGTTTCCACAAACGTCATCGACGTGAACGGCGGATCGAAACGTGAAGCGCCCCACGCACGCCGGCCGGCGGGAGCGAGCAGTATTATGCTATGGGAGACACTCTCAGGCCCTTGCATGGGACTTGTGGCGCTAATAGAAGACATGAAATTACAATGAATCCACACCAATAGCTGCATACAAGCGTTGTCAAATAGCAACGGGGGCAGTATAAAATGTGTGCCCCAACTGTGATTCGAATCTGCGATCTCCTGCTTACATGGCAGTCGCTCTATCCGACTGAGCCACCGAGGACACAGAGGTGGACAGTTGAAAATGTGTGCCTGACGGGGACTCAAACCTGGGATCTCCTGCTTACATGGCAGTCTCTCTATCCGACTGAGCCACCGAGGACACAGAGTATAGTGCGTCTGGAAGGAGTTATCTCTGGCACGCTCCTCGTGAGACCCACACTTCTAACTTACTGTCCACACACTACATTTGTAGTGCCCCTGCCCACTATACTGATTACTCGGACATGTCAGAAAGGACAGATACCATCTTCATATAGATAAGACGTACCGGCCAATGATCTTCTTCAGTGCGGATGCACTCACATTGCCCGAACTCTTACAGGAAGCGGTAGATTTGTAAGTAGGCTGTTTAGGTTTTTATGTTGGTAACGCCACGTAACGCTCTTCATGGAAATCACTGGCTGTGCTCTGTGCAGTCTGTGGCTGGTTGGCATTGTTGGAATATTCGCCATCGTACTGTTGGGCAGTTGGATGTGAACAGCGCATAGCGTTGCGCAGTTGGAGGTGAGCCGCCAGCAGTGGTGGATGTGGGGAGTGACATGGCGGAGTTTTGAGAGCGGATGATCTGGACGTGTGTCCATCAGTAAATTTGTAATATATATATATATATATATATATATATATATATATATATATATATATATATATATATATACTGCTGGCCACCGTAAATGCAACACCCTGAAGGAAGCATCCGAATCAAGTGAAATTTACACCATGGGTTTGCAGCGATGAGATATGCAACTGATTAGAATTTCAGCGCAGACGCACATCACGCGCGCCTGTGGCGCCACCTCATAGCGCCATTTAAGACTTGGCGATTTCGACGAGTGTACGTTCGGCACGTGTGTTTACCTTGTGGTTGTTTCACAAGACGATCAGTTATACCTCGTAGACAACAGCAAACAACGTTTGATCAAGTATCCGAGTTCGACAGAGGAAGGATAGTGGCTTACCGAGACTGTGGATTATCATACAGAGAAATCGCTAGTCGTGTTGGACGAAACCAAACAACTGTAATGTGGATATGTGACCGTTGGATGCAGGAGGGTACGACGGACCGACGTGGTCGATCGCATTCACCTCGGTGCACCACTGCACGTGCTGATAGGTAAATTGTGCGCATGGCAGTGACGGATCGCTCAGTGACATCCCGAACCATAGCACAGCACATTGCGACTGTAACGCATCATCCAGTGTCTGCGCGTACCATTCGACGCCGTTTACAGCAGAGTGGTCTGTCCGCAAGACGTCCATTGCTTCATCTACCATTGACGCAGAACCACAGACGTCTCCGTCGCCAATGGTGTGATGACAGACTGATGTTGACGGCAGAATGGAATGACGTTGTCTTTACTGACGAGGCACGCTTCTGTCTGCAGCACCACGATGGTCGGGTTCGAGTGTGGAGACACCGTGGAGAGAGGATACTGGACAGCTGCATTATGCACCGCCACACTGGTCTTGCACCGGGTATTCTGGTATGGGGCGGTATTGGATATTACTCTCGCACGCCTCTAGTACGCATTGCCAGTACTTTAAATAGCCGGCGCTACATATCCGAGGTGCTGGAGCCAGTTGTCCTTCCTTACCTTCAGGGCTCGGCCACAGCCATATTTCAACAGGATAATGCGCGACCACAAGTGGCACGCATTGTCCAAAGGTTCTTCGTCAATAACCAGATTGAATTGCTTCCCTGGCCGGCTCGCTCTCCGGATCTTTCACCGATAGAAAACATGTGGTCCATGGTTGCTCAACGAGTGACCCAGATTACATCCCCAGCTGCCACACCAGATGATCTTTGGCAACGTGTGGAAGCTGCTTGGGCTGCTGTACCCCAGGAACACATCCAACATCTCTTTGACTCAATGCCGAGCCGTGTGGCAGCGGTGATCTCCAACAATGGCGGCTACTCTGGCTACTGATTCTGGCAGGAACCACATGTCACAGACGTCTGTAAACGTAATCATTTGATACTTGGTCAACATGTTATCTACAACATAAATTTTGTTGTGCTACCTCTTGTCTTTCTTGGTGTTGCATTTACGGTGGCCAGCAGTGTATATATATATATATATATATATATATATATATATATATATATATATATATATATATATATTGACTTTTGACCACTATTAAGGTAAATACATTGTGTGTTCTCTATCAAAATCTTTCATTTGCTAACTATGCCTTTCAGTAGTTAGTGCCTTCAGTAGTTAGAATCTTTTATTTAGCTGCAGTATCGGCGCTCGCTGTATTGCAGTAGTTCGAATAACGAAGATTTTTGTGAGGTAAGTGATTCATGAAAGGTATAAGTTATTGTTAGTCAGGACCATTCTTTTGTATGGATTATTGAAAGTCAGATTGCGTTGCGCTAGAAATATTGTGTGTCAGTTTAGTGTTGATCAGAATAAGTAAAGAGAGAAATGTCTGAGTAAGTACAGTTCTGCTCGGCTGTTTGAATATCAAATAACGAAAGAGGTTTATCAGCACAGTCATTCATAAATTTTTCTAAGGGGACGTTTCAGATTCACTACCACGCGTAATGAGTATAGTGGGCAGGGGCACTACAAATGTAGTGTGTGGACAGCAAGTTGGAAATGTGGGTCTCGCAGGGAGCGTGCTAGAGATAACTAATTGCAGTCGCAATATCCTCTGTCTCCTCGGTGGCTCAGTCGGTCAGTCGGCTATCAGCCCCGTTGTGAAGCGGACGTGCGTGGGGCTCTGTGCGGTGCTCCACAAGCGGGACGTTGTTTACTCGCGCGGGTAGTGGTTCAAATGGCTCTGAGCACTATGGGACGTAACATCTGAGGTCATCAGTCCCCTAGAACGTAGAACTACTTAAACCTAACTAACCTAAGGACATCACACACATCCATGCCCGAGACAGGATTCGAACCTGCGACCGTAGCGGTCGCGCGGTTCCAGGCTGAAGCGCCTAGAACCGCTCGGCCATTCTGGCCGGCCGGGTAGTGGTATTGCAGTGTAAACAGATCGTCTCGAACGACGATGGCGCTTGTAGAAAGGCAACGATTAAAGTAACGTTCGATGCCCAGTACGCACGACCTAAGACATACGAAGTAGAGCGTTTCCTGTGTGAAGTAATGCGCGTCGATCCACAGGAACTTATCAGTATACATCTTTCGATCGTCTCAAGTACAGTTTGCCTGAAACTTGTCGATGAAGCAGCGTGCGAACGACTTCTTCGACGTTCCACCAATGGATATCGTTTCCACCACTCGGACGGCGTGGGTGTAGTGACTGTCGACCATGCGGGACTCGGCGTTTGGAACTCACGAATCTTCGAGCTGCATTTTGAAGTTCCGACCATGCTTGCCGTGAACGCGCTGCGGCCTCACGGGGAAGTATTAAGTCACGTGGAAGAAAAGTGCCATACGTTCGAGACGTATCCTGTGCTGGATGGAGTGCGTCAGGTGCGAATCGAATTGTGTAAACACATCCCATCGTACGTGACCGTTGGTGGCTGCGAAAATGGTTCAAATGGCTCTGAGTACCAACTACTTAAACCTAACTAACCGAAGGACATCACACACATCCATTCCCGAGGCAGAATTCGAACCTGCGACCGTAGCAGTGGCGCGGTTCCGGACTGAAGCGCCTAGAACCGCTCGGCCACCGCCGCCGGCTGGTGGCTGTCGAGCGATCGTCATTTATGACGGCGGGGCAGGAAGAGCATGCACGCTCTGAATGCCTGCAGCGACGCTTCGTCAAGATACCACGTGCAGACCCGACGCCTCCATCGCAACCGACATCGCTGCCTATTACATAAGTTGAGGCAGTGAGGAACATGCCGGACGAAGACGTTGATCCGTTCCAGCAGCCGAGCCCCGCGGGCCCGGTTTCCGTGCCCACGACGACGCAGCCTCCATCAGAACCGTCGCCGTCTCGACAGCAGCGACCACGTCTGCACCCCAGCCGTGTGAGGAAGGAGAGCATCAGCAAATCGATTTGAGCTCGGACATGGAGATGCTGGAGGTGCCTACTGTTGCCGTGATCCACAAGAGGCGGACACTCGTTCCCGGAAACAGAAGTCGCCAAGTAGGCTGTCTGCAGGAAATGATTCGAGAGATGGTGACACGTTGCAGCAGGACGAGAAAAATCCATCTGCGGCGTGGTATGTGGACCTCAAAATAACGGTTCCTGGTTCGCTGCTGGCAACGTCCGCCCAAGGACAGAGCCAAGTTGACGATGCCCGTCTCACCGAAGAGCCCCATGAGGATTTTGCGGTTAAGACATCGGATGAACGTCATGCGTCGCCTAAGGTATCACACCTCCAGCTTGGTGATTGGCCATCCGAGATGGAGACGGAAAGAATGATATCAGACTCGAGAGACAACCAGATGCCCGCGGCCGGTGGATCGTCGGACGGAAAAAAAAAATGGTTCAAATGACTCTGAGCACTATAGGACTTAACATTTTAGGTCATCAGTCCCCTAGAAGTTAGAACTACTTAAACCTAACTAACCTAAGGACGTCACGCACATCCATGCCCGAGGCAGGATTCGAACCTGCGACCGTAGCGGTCGCGCGGTTCCAGACTGAAGCGCCTAACCCACTCGGCTACACCGGCCGGCCCGTCGGACGGACATCTTGTCTCAGCCGGTCAATAATATTATACGGTGTGGATGACAGGGACGGTCGGACGGACGATGTGGCGCATACTGGCCTAAACGATACGTCATCGTATTATCAGATGACCCAAGTGTATCGGATAGGGACACTCAATGTCAACGGCATTATTTCCACGATCAATACTTAGTTGTTAAAGGCGGACATTGATATCGTGTTTCTTCAATAGGTACGACTTGATCTGCCCCTGGATGTTTGTAGATACTCGTCTTACATCAATCCAACTTCCGACGGTGGTAGTAGTACGGCCATGCTACTACGCGATGGCATCGAACCAACGGATATTCAGTTTTTGTCATCAGCGAGAGGCATTGCGCTCACCATCGGTGCAGTCCGTCTTGTGAATCTGTATGCCCCGTCTGGTAACGCGAAGCGTCGAGAGCGAACACTCTATTACTCCACTGAAGTAGCTCCATTGTTTCAAGGCGCTACAGAGCACCTGCTGGTGGGCGGGGACTTTAACAGCGTCTTACGCCCTGAGGAGCAGATCCCTCACCATGTCCCATATTCATCCCTTCATGCTATGGTCAGAGACTCACTTTGCATTACACATGGACGCTAATCCACGGTGACCGACGCGGATATACACACTTCACCAGCCACTCGGCCAGCGGGTTGCACAGGATTTATGTCTCCCGAGGTCTTTCGGCAGCAACTGTTGGTGCTGAGCTGTGGCCCACTGCATTCACCGACCATCAGACCTTCATCTGCGCCGTGGCTCTGCCACGACAACAGACGAGCCTTAGTAGAAATGGCTCTAAGCACTATGGGACCAACATCTGAGGTCATCAGTCCCCTAAGAACTACGTAAACCTAACTAACCTAAGGGTTCTGGCGCTGCAGTCCGGAACCACGGGACTGCTACGGTCGCAGGTTCGAATCCTGCCTCGGGCATGGGTGTGTGTGATGTCCTTAGGTTAGTTAGGTTTAAGTAGTTCTAAGTTCTAGGGGACTTATGACCTAAGATGTTGAGTCCCATAGTGCTCAGAGCCATTTAACTAACCTAAGGACATCACACACATCCATGCCCGAGGCAGGATTCGAACGTGCGACCGTAACAGTCGAGCATTAGTAGAGGACCTTGTACTCTTAACGTTAACATTCTCCAGGAAGAGGCTTGTCGTGTAGCCGTCACTGATACCTAGCACAAATGTGAGCGACGACGTCATACCTATGTTTCTAAGACACGATGGTGGACATACTGCGCCAAAGCAGCTCTCCACCGCATGCTCATGGCATATGGACGAGACAGGGCGCTCCTATTCACCTCCTAGCGTCGCAACAACCTTCGCCAGAGCGCCAGATGGCCGTCCACCGGAACAGGCACGGCTTCTGCAGATCACGGCTGACAGATTGGACGGCACGTCGTTTCTATCGAGACTGCAAGATCCCATCCCAGAGGTACGTGCCTCTCTTTATCACATCGCCAGAGAGCGGAGACACCATAAGAGACGACTCATCACGGCAGTTATTTCTGCGGACGGGCAACGCGCAGAGGCACACAGCGCCATCTGCAGTGCCCTCAGAGATTATTATCGCACTCTCTATCTAGCAGATCAACGGCGTGACAATGACACTGAGGACGTCCTGCACGACCTGCCACATTCGGGTAGGGCGTAAGGCAATTCCACATTCTTGGAGTCTGTCACGCGCGAAATGCGCATGGCTCTCTCGCGGGGCGCGAGAAACAAATCACCTGGACCTGATGGTCTTCCACTTGAATTTTATAGCGCCTTTTCTAACCTGATGGGGAAGTTTGGCGGCAGATGTGCTGTGAACTCCTGGTTCCGGACTTCCATTCCCCCCCCCCCCCCCCCGAATTTTTGGTGGGCATGATCATCCCTGTGCCAAAACCAAACGGGTGTTGCAGACCGCAAGACTTCCGGCCGTTGACGTTATTGAATTCGGATTACAAGCCGTTCGCCAGCATTCTTCGTGCTCGTCTCCTCGATATTGTCAAAGATGCCATTCATGCCGTCCAAACATGTCTGGGAGGTGACAGTAATATACACACGGCGTTAAGCTCTTATAGGGATGTGGTGGCACTCATGTAGGCATGCCGTTTAGAAGGCGCCCTCGTGGCGGTTGACCTAGACCACGCATTTGACCGAGTTGAGCACCATTTCTTGCAGGCTGTCTTAGAGAAGGTGGGACTGTCCCCAATATCGGCAGGTGTGGTTTTCCGTCTCATCCACGGAGCCCCTTCCACAATTCTGGTCAATGACTACCGCTCGTCATTGTTTACTATTGAGCGCTCAGTGCGACAAGGATGTCCCCTGTCAGCCTTTCTCTTCGCCGTCGTCCACGAGCCTACACTTCATGGTCTACGACAGCGTTTGGAGGGCATTCGCCTCCGCGATGTGCATGTTAAATGTTGTGCCTATGCGGACAATGTAGTATTCTTGGCGAGGTCATCAGAAGATATATGTCTGACGATCACGTGGCTTCAGCAATATGGAGAGGCGGCCGGGAGCCGCATAAACCTGCGAAAGTCGCACTAAATGGATGTGGGCAGAGGACTTCATATGAGTACGCCAGTGCCCATTAACAAAGTCCCGGCGATGAAGTGTTTGGGAGTGACCATGGGAACGTGCAGCGTACAGCAGCAGCTACGTATCGCAGACTACTTAATGTGATCCGCACTTAAGTTCGTCTCCATAACTTACGAACATTTGACTTGATCATGTGGGTACATTTTGTCACCGTCTACCTCGCTCCGGAACTTAATCATTACACACACGTTCTCCCGATGGCCACTACGGTGACTTCCAAGGTCCTGGCGGCCTTCGGTCATTTCGTCAGCAAAGGTAGGGTGTTCAAGAACCGTTACGAGGCGCTAACGTTGCCCACACACGCAGGTGGCATTGGAATGACAAACGTATACAGCAGGGCGCGCGCTCTCTTTCTGCGGACGATGCATCGCCTGCGTACTTCGTTCAACGACAGCCTCCGTGGTACACTGATTCAGGAGGTGTTGCCTCAGTCCCTCCGGCCGCCGATTCCTGTTAGATATATCACTGTGTAACATTCTCACCTATCTGGTTAACATGATTTATCTGTTGGATGTCTTACCGACCACGCGGGACCATGGACTTTTACCGCTACTTTCAACGGACGCTGTGGCTAATGTGGTTGAACGCCGAGATCCGGCAGTTGGCTGCAGGCGGGTGTGGAGCAACGTACACTCGCCATTCCTTCCCACCACGGTCAGGGCGCTGTGGTATGTGATAACGACCGAAAAATTCCCCACCTGTCAACGTTTACACATGATCCAGCTTACCGAGGATCTTTTCTGCCCAAGATGCGTCGCTGTAGACACCGACATGCACCGTTGCATTTGTGATACGGCTACTGACTGCTGGCTCCTCACACAGCGCATGTTGGCATTGTTGCTGCGTCGGACGCCTCAGTCCGTAGAGCACACCGAACTGATCCGTCCCGACGTAACTTACTTCCCTGCTACGCGCCATAACGCCACGGTGTGGGTTAAGGGTATGGCATTGTCATACTTTTTTTAATGAGAGCGGTTCAGGGTTGTTTGATTACTGGCATTACTTAGCGAGTAACTACACGATTTTACGGTGCAGAGCGTGGTATGGTACGCTCTTTGCGAATTACTTGTGGTCGTTGTTTACGCTCCCTCCAGACCATTGGGGTGCGTCGGGTGTGAGAAGAGAATGAGATATCGCACATGATGAACTGATGAGAGACATAAAACCCCGAGAAAAAAAGATAGAAAAAAAACAATTACAAGTCACAACATAAGAACAAACTGAACAACAAATAACATATAATTAAGTACTGTACCCCTTCCTTTATCCTTTTATTTTTTTAGTAAAGTGTTCAGAGGCAAATTTAATTTTTGTTCGTGGATGGAGCCTGAAGTGGTGGCGCACGACCGTCCTACTTAGCTTTAGGGTGAAAGTGGCGGTGGCACTAGCTTTGTTCTTGCTTTTAGGTTAGATAGGTTTCTAGGGGTAGTATGGGTGATAGGGGTCAACGCCTGAAGTGGAAGAGGTCTACAAAGTGCATTAAAATCTATTAAGTTTTAAAAAAGAAAAAATACATAAAAAGAAAACAAAGAATCGAAAAAAAAGGATAGAGCATCTGCCATGTAAGCAGGAGATCCAGGGTTCGAGTTCCGGTCGGGGCACACATTTTCAGTTGTCCCCATTGATATTTATCAACGACTGCAAGTTGCTAATGGACTGGATTCATTGTAATTTCATTCTTTGAGAGCTGCAAGATCACTAATGCTTTTTGTCCTTACGGACATGTCCAAAGGAACAGATACCATCTTCCGGCTCGGGGCCAGAACTGTGCTACAGTGGTTGCAGGAGGATTATAGTGAACTCACGTTGATGTTTCGACAACCAACTTCTCTTGGTGTAAATCCTACGGAAGTCATCTGTCTTGCCCGCATCTCGTGGTCGTGCGGTAGCGTTTTCGCTTCCCACGCCCGGGTTCCCGGGTTCGATTCCCGGCGGGGTCAGGGATTTTCTCTGCCTCGTGTTGGCTGGATGTTGTGTGCTGTCCTTAGGTTAGTTAGGTTTAAGTGGTTCTAAGTTCTAGGGGACTGATGACCATAGATGTTAAGTCCCATAGTGCTCAGAGCCATTTGAACCATTTTTTATTCCTTTCATTTGGGCATTTTTAAATAGTTAATCACTAAGATTTATATGAGCTGTTTTGTTTCGGTGCTTGTTCTGTGCACTTGAGATTCTTGTCATGAATTTCGTTTAATTTACCGTTTTACGCTCTGTCAAAGGCTTTCTCATAATCACAAAAACAGAGACCTTCATTTATGTTTTCATCCCTATAATTTTGCACCTGTAACTGTAACATGACTATAGCTTCTCTTAAATCTAATCTTTTTGTAAGCGAAATTACGATTATGTATAAGATGCAGGCATAGTCTTACAATACTACACAGGATAGCATTACGTAGTTAATGTACCAAATTAATCATTGTTGAAATAAATTACTTCATTTGGCAGTCATTACAGATAAGACATTTGTGTCTGTAGAAGTATAACGAACTTCAAATAAAAAAATAAATTTTTACAATGCAAAAATCGTAGGGCCTCAGTGTTTCTCTCGAAAATTAATGCAGTTATTCCTCGTTAAATTATTTTTCAAACGAACTTTACTACTTCAAGAAAATTTAGAAAGATTACTTTGTTTAAATGATTACTCTGTTTAATTAATTCTGAAATTGTCCACCTTCTTAGCTAAGCGGGCAGCATGTCTGACTTCCATTCCAAAGACCTGATTTTCATTCCGTGAACTGTAACAGATTTTTCCTAGTGTAAGGATTGGAACGGGATGCACTGGGCCCGAAAATGCCAAAATGAGGAACTACCTGAATTAGAAGTAGCAGTTCCGAGGGCTGGAAAGCCGACGACAGACGGAGACAGCGATGCGCTGTTCCCAGACCCCTCCGTACCGCATCCAACTGACGCCACTGGCAGGAGACGACACGGTGGCTGGTCGGTACTGCATGCTTCTCGGACCGAAACAAGGCTCGAAGTCTGATTTTAACTACACCGTCTGTAACTATGTTGCACATATAGAACATACAATGATATGCATTATTTTTTATCTTATGCATGATGTGTGTGTAATATTTAAATATAATGCATTACTTTTCTTGCTTGCTATTTGCTCATCTATTTATTGAGGGCATTAATAATGACCTGTTAGGTCGAACTTTCCAAAATCTACTGCAGAAATATACAGTAGCATCACTTTTAGATTTCAGTATCAAGACTAATATACTACGGGGAGTTTATATGCCTCAAATGGCTCTGAGCACTATGGGACTTAATTAACATCTTAGGTCATCAGTCCCTTAGAACTCAGAACTACTTAAACCTAACATCACACACATCCATGCGACCGTAGCGGTTGCGCGGTTCCAGACTGAAGCGCCTAGAACCGCTCGGCCACACCGGCCGGCAATGACACGGTCCTACGCCACCTTACTGTGAGCGTCAGTATACCCCCATGCTCGACGTCGGACCGAATATCTTACAGCATCAATAACCTTCCCATGAGTCGCGTACTAGTTACCATGTACTGCAGCCTTCATAGGGGCAAACAGATGGAAGTTGGAAGGACTGTACGGTGAATGAGGAACAACAGCCCAGTGAAGTTTTGTAAGACCGTCTTGGGTGCGCGGATGTGTGTGAGGCCTTGCGTTGTCATGCAGAAGGGGAAATGCGTTTGCACGTTTGTTTTGACGAACACGCTGAGTCGTTTATTCAGTTTCCTGAGGGTATCACAATACCCTTCACAGTTGTTCGTTGCACCACGAGGGAGGATATGGAACAGAAGAACCCCTTCACAGTCCCAGAAGACGTCGCCATGACTTTAGCGGCTGAGGATGCGACTTTGAACTTTTTCTTCGGAGCAGAGGTGGTACGGCGCCAAACGTGGACTGCCGTTTTGTTTCCGTTTGGAAGTGGTGAGCCCGTGTTTCATAACCTGTCATTGTCACGAACAGCCGCGTAACGTGCAAACAGTTGTGCACAGACGAACCTTAGTTGCTCCTTATGGTCTTACGTAAGGCCTCGAGGAACCCAGAGAGCACACACCTTTGGGTACCTCAACTGGTGGACGAGTTTCAGCACTACTTACAGTTTGGTAGTGATCCGTCGATCACCACAAATGAGAGTGTCCGTACGTTCCAACATTGCAGGAGTCACAGCTGTGTGCGGCCGGCTGGTACGGAGGAGATGGACAGGTTTGCGTGACCTTGTTGCAGTGACGACATACGCCTCGCCCAACAACTCACCGTGCTTTTGTTCACTGTCAGGTCTCCGAGCATTCTGCTAGCACCTATGTACATCTGCGATGCTCTGGTTTTCCTCCAAAAGGAACTCGATGACTGCTCTCCACATGGAACGCACCTCCTTTACAGACACCACTTTTGAAGCGCCGCTACATATTGGAACTTCATGAAACTATAAAGTCTGAATCGGAAGTATTCCACGATGTACCACAACAAATTTCGCATTTTTTCAACCATAATTTGCCGAGAAGAAATGTGTTTCGTAACTTACTGAACGCCAGTCGTAATACAGAGTTTGTGATATTTAATAAGTAATGCAGTGAAGGTAGACCGTAAGTTGCGTTCTTATAGCTCTGTCGGTAGAGTAAAGCAAAGGTTCCGAGCTTGATTCCCGGTCCGGCATACAGTTTTTAATATCGCAGAACTTCTCATATTTTACTTGACAAGCCAGACTATCTAAATATAGAGGAGTAGTAGTAGTAGTAGCAGGCGTCAACTATATCACAGTAAGCACGACCGCAGTTATAGGGTGAAGTCTCAATCATGTTATTTTGTTTCATTTCCTCCCGCCATGTCGTATTACAAATGATGTTCCTGGGTAAGAATCTGATATGAACATGATGGCGTGAATTTTTCAATACATGGTCTAGTGTTACAGGTAAAATGAATGCCATAAATTCGAAATGTTATCCAAATTCTAACCCTTACAAGAAATTCATAATGACACAGAAGTTACATCACAGCTGACTATTGGTCTTATGGATGTAGTGACACCAAAATTACTTCACTTTTTAGTTATAGTGACGAAACAGCCGATTGCTTAAGATGGAATCATACGCTTTGAAAATTCCAATTTATTGGAGAAATATATGAGAGTCGTCAAATGATAATAGTTCAAGCAAATAATACAAGTATAGACAAGACAGAATTATCAGGCATTTGAAAACACAGCACAACAGTGTTAGTTAGTTCGAGTCCAGTTTCTTCTTGAGTCCATTAACTGACAAAATAATGCAGTAGCTCAGTTTGATAGTTAGTAGATAACTGTTTAGGCTGGATGAGACAGACTAAACTTTACATCAGTCCTTTTCATGCTACTGGACGGACTATCAGTTTTCATTTCATTTAAAATAAATTTTGGAACCTAAAGATGGAAACAAGTGCAAAGTTTAAAGTTTAGATCGTCGCTGAGACGCATAGCTATAACGTAATAGTTAACGTAAGGCCACTGGAAGGCATAGGCTCCCGGCCCGGTTCAAGACATCGTTCAGCATACAGTTTCACCTTCTCATCACAACGTAGGTTTCTGGTTGTGTATATTTCTCAATATATCTTGGAATGTTTATAGCCAAACGGAAGTCGAAATTTGAGATACCTAAATATCTCGAAAACGACTCAGTGCACGACAAAAATTTTAATGTGAAAAGTTAATATTAATAGTGGTGACACCTGTCTGTGCTACTATTGGCCACCTCCTAACCACTCTGCTTGTGCGTGCGGGCTCAAATTTGTATTCTATAATGGGAAACCCCAATTTTTATTGTATATTCAGAGTGACCCCATAATAACCTAAGGTTTACTCAACGGATTATTTCCCATTCGTTGTAGATGTCACACTCTGGTTTTCGTTCAAACGAATAAATCTTTCACCCTTTACTAAAGATTTGCGTGGAGGGAACGCTAAATGAGTCTTCTATAAATTTCCCATAGTGGTCAGCTTTTGTGAAGCCATCATCTCAAATATTGTCGGCTCGGTAGCTCAGCGTGTTCGGTCAGAGAGACGGCTGCTATCTGTAATAAAAAAAATGAGTGAAGGGATCAACAACGAGCTTAAACGGATGTCATGTGGCGTCCACTACGACCAAATACAACGAACAATAACGAACAAAACGGTAAAAAAAGTGGTTAGCGTTGCTGCCTCTGGACCACGGGGTACCGGGTTCGATTCCCAGCCGGGTTGGGGATTTTTCTCTGGCCGGGGAACGGGTGTATGTGTTGCCCTCATCATTTCCTCATCATAATTCGTGACAGTGTCTCACCTTATTGTGTAAAAATTGGACCGTGTAGAAATTGGGACTTTGTACGGCCGCTGAGGATCGCGCAGTTGAACGCCACACGAACCAAACTTCATCATCATCACGAACCGACACATTAGATTCTAAACTTCATGTACGATGTAAATGGAAACCTTTATGTTCTAACGGTTGACACTGATGTTCAAACGTTACTTTACTGTTGCAAATATGATTATATAGTCCAAATAGTGTGGCTAGACATTAACGATTTGGACAAAGTAGCTACTTGTATGGTTACGGAGTTTTCTGTCCCCACACCGTTAGAATGCTTGATTTCGGTGGCTGTCCTCGAGCCGCGCCATCTGGGTGATTTACAGGGTGTTTCAAAAATGACCGGTATATTTGAAACGGCAATAAAAACTAAACGAGCAGCGATAGAAATACACCGTTTGTTGCAATATGCTTGGGACAACAGTAAATTTTCAGGCAGACAAACTTTCGAAATTACAGTAGTTACAATTTTCAACAACAGATGGCGCTGCGGTCTGGGAAACTCTATAGTACGATATTTTCCACATATCCACCATGCGTAGCAATAATATGGCGTAGTCTCTGAATGAAATTACCCGAAACCTTTGACAACGTGTCTGGCGGAATGGCTTCACATGCAGATGAGATGTACTGCTTCAGCTGTTCAATTGTTTCTGGATTCTGGCGGTACACCTGGTCTTTCAAGTGTCCCCACAGAAAGAAGTCACAGGGGTTCATGTCTGGCGAATAGGGAGGCCAATCCACGCCGCCTCCTGTATGTTTCGGATAGCCCAAAGCAATCACACGATCATCGAAATATTCATTCAGGAAATTAAAGACGTCGGCCGTGCGATGTGGCCGGGCACCATCTTGCATAAACCACGAGGTGTTCGCAGTGTCGTCTAAGGCAGTTTGTACCGCCACAAATTCACGAAGAATGTCCAGATAGCGTGATGCAGTAATCGTTTCGGATCTGAAGAATGGACCAATGATTCCTTTGGAAGAAATGGCGGCCCAGACCAGTAATTTTTGAGTATGCAGGGACGATGGGACTGCAACATGGGGCTTTTCGGTTCCCCATATGCGCCAGTTCTGTTTATTGACGAAGCCGTCCACGTAAAAATAAGCTTCATCAGTAAACCAAATGTTGCCCACATGCATATCGCCGTCATCAATCCTGTGCACTATATCGTTAGCGAATGCCTCTCGTGCAGCAATGGTAGCGGCGCTGAGGGGTTGCCGCGTTTGAATTTTGTATGGATAGAGGTGTAAACTCTGGCGCATGAGACAATACGTGGACGTTGGCGTCATTTGGACCGCGGCTGCAACACGGCGAACGGAAACCCGAGGCCGCTGTTGGATCACCTGCTGCACTAGCTGCGCGTTGCCCTCTGTGGTTGTCGTACGCGGTCGCCCTACCTTTCCAGCACGTTCATCCGTCACGTTCCCAGTCCGTTGAAATTTTTCAAACAGATCCTTTATTGTATCGCTTTTCGGTCCTTTGGTTACATTAAACCTCCGTTGAAAACTTCGTCTTGTTGCAACAACACTGTGTTCTAGGCGGTGGAATTCCAACACCAGAAAAATCCTCTGTTCTAAGGAATAAACCATGTTGTCTACAGCACACTTGCACGTTGTAAACAGCACACGCTTACAGCAGAAAGACGACGTACAGAATGGCGCACCCACAGACTGCGTTGTCTTCTATATCTTTCACATCACTTGCAGCGCCATCTGTTGTTGAAAATTGTAACTACTGTAATTTCGAAAGTTTGTCTGCCTGAAAATGTACTGTTGTCCCAAGCATATTGCAACAAACGGTGTATTTCTATCGCTGCTCGTTTAGTTTTTATTGCCGTTTCAAATATACCGGTCATTTTTGAAACACCCTGTATTTCGACGAGTGTTTCCGTCAAACCGCAGTAACTCTCACGATATTCCCTACGCGGGTACCGGCAGAATACAAACCATAACCATTGTAACTGGGTAAAATGTTCATGAAATGGTGGTGACAGCCCACATGATATGAATACTCGCTCCAGTGGTGAGAGGCAACGGACTCACTGATATCAAACATCCCGATGAAATGTAGAATCAAATGCGTCGGCTCTTAATTACAAAAAGAGGCATAACTGATATTTGCCTAATGTAAAATATAAATTTTCACGGCCGTAATTATTACAATTAATAAAATATTCCGGGCTATTATGCCGTGGTCTAAGGGATTTCTCTTCAAAGCCCGACGTTTCTTTTCCATCTGCGGAGGACGTAAAAATGTAAAGGACAAGATGATAACTGTCACTGAGGTGCCACTAGAAAGACTGTTTACTTCGTTCAAAAAGACGGATGTTCTGTAAATACGCGCAACGTAACAGTTTTCTATGTCCAACTCTTAGTTCAGATGAAACCTTGATATACATCATTTCTGCGAACAATCTGTTTTCAGAAAGCTTCTGACGAAATTTCACGAAAATTATAGTATCAGTCATTGAGAATCTAGGCACTGGTTCAGCCTATGTTTCTACACTAATGGCCATTGAAATTGCTACACCAAGAAGAAATGCAGATGATAAACGGGTATTCATTGGACAAATATACTAGAACTGACATGTGATTACATTTTCAAGCACTTTGGGTGCACAGATCCTGAGAATTCAGTACCCAGAACAACCACCTCTGGCCGTAATAACGGCCTTGATACGCCTGGGCATTGAGTCAATCACAGCTTGGATGGCGTGTACAGGTACTGCTGCCCATGCAGCTTCAACACATTACCACAGTTCATCAAGAGTAGAGACTGGCGTATTGCGACGAGCCAGTTGCTCGGCCACCATTGACCAGACGTTTTCAGTTGGTGAGAGATCTGGAGAATTTGCTGGCCAGGGCAGCAGTCGAACATTTTCTGTATCCAGAAAGGCCTGTACAGGACCTGCAACATGCGGTCGTGCATTATCCTGCTGAAATGTAGGGTTTCGCAGGGATAGAATGAATGGTAGAGCCGCGGGTCGTAACACATATGAAATGTAACGTCCACTTTTCAAAGTGCTGTCAATGCGAACAAGAGGTGACCGAGACGTGTAACCAGTGGCACCCTATACCATCACGCCGGGTGATACGCCAGTATGGAGACGACGAATACAGACTTCCAATGTGCGTTCACCGCGATGTCGTCAAACACGGATGCGACCATCATGATGCTGTAAACAGAACCTGGATTCATCCGAAAAAATGACGTTTTGCCATACGTGCACCCAGGTTCATCGTTGAGTACACAATCGCAGGCGCTCCTGTCTGTGATGCAGCGTCAAGGGTAACCGCAGCCATGATCTCCGAGCTGATAGTCCATGCTGCTGCAAACGTCGTCGAACTGTTCGTGTAGACGGTTGTTGTCTTGCAAACGTCCCCATCTGTTGACTCAGGGATCGAGACGTGGCTACACGATCCGCTACAGCCATGCGGATAAGATGCCTGTCATCTCGACTGCTAGTGATACGGGGCCGTTGGGATCCAGCACGGCGTTCCGTATTACCCTCCTGAACCCACCGATTCCATATTCTGCTAACAGTCATTGGATCTCGACCAACGCGAGCATCAATGTCGCGATACGATAAACCGCATTCGCCATAGGCTACAATCCGACCTTTATCAAAGTTGGAAACGTGATGGTACACATTTCTCCTCCTTACACGAGGCATCACAAGAACGTTTCACCAGGCAACGCCGGTCAACTGCTGCTTGTGTATGTGAAATCGGTTGGGAACTTTCCTCATGTCAGCACGTTGTAGGTGTCGTCACCGGCGCCAACCGTGTGTGAATGCTCTGAAAAGCTAATCATTTGCATATCACAGCATCTTCTTCCTGTCGGTTAAATTTCACGTCTGTAGCACGTCATCTTCGTGGTGTAGCAGTTTTAATGGCCTGTAGTGTATATATGCCCTTGTTGCAATTTTTTCAGCACAATCTTCGATTCAGAATTGAAAGGAAAGTAATCCACAAGATTCTAGACTAGCCAGTTCATTCCCAGAACCCATTAAATAGCGCGTGGACCGCCCTTTAAATGAGATTGTGTGCATATGTGAAAACGCACACAGACAAAAAAATCGTAACACTAAGAAGGAGTTGCGCGACATAAACGAAAGTTGGTAGACCTGTCTCCAGATCTGAAAAAAAGTGGCTATTCAAATTGCGCCCCAGTCACATAAGAGTCGCTGTGACTGTAGAAATATGGTTAGCTTCTTTTGAGACTGGACTTGGTGAGTTGATGTTAGTCAAGAATGAGTTTAAGGCGACAAATATGTCATTATCAACATCTCACTGAGTTTGAACGATGTCGTGTAATAGGAATACGAGAAGCTGAATGTTCCTTATGCGATTTTGCAGAAAGACTTGGCAGGAATGTAGCCTCTGTATATGATTGCTGCAATGTTGGTCACGAAAATGTACGGTGCCAAGGAGACCGGGCTTCGAACGGCCACGTGCCACTACCGAGAGGGAAGACCATCGTGTAAGTCGTATAACTTTGGCGCATCGTCTGCATCTGCAGCATCAGTCTCAGCAACGGTTAGCACTACAGTGATACAGCGAACTGTCAAAAATCGGTTACTTCAAGGACAGCTTCTAGCCAGACGCCCTGTAAGAAGCATTCCACTGTCCCGAAACTACCGCCATTTGAGACTTGAAAAGTGTCAAGCGAGAGCTCATTAGAGGGCAGGGTGGAGGTCTGTGGTGTTTTCTGATGAAATATTTTTGTGCTTCCATACCAGCGATGGCCGTGTGTTGGTTAGAAGGAGGCCTGTTGACGGCCTGCAAACAACCTGTCTTCGTGTAAGACACACTGGACCTACACCTGGAGTTACGGTCTGGAGTGCGATTTCGTATGGCAGCAGCAGCAGTCTCGTAAATGTCCCACACACCCTGATTGAAAATTTGTGTGTCGGTCTGGTGATTCGATGTGTTGCGCTGTCATTCATGAAAAGCATTCCAGAGCGTATTTTCCAATAGTATAACGCCCTCCCACACACCGCTGTTGTAATCCAAAATGCTCTACAGAGTGTCGACATGTTGCCTTGCTCCGCTCGATCACCAGAATGTGAGAATGTAGTGGAATGTAACGTAAATTGTTTAGCAATCGTAGTACTGCTGAGAGTATTTTTACAACACTTCACTTTAACAACGAGGACCAAATCTGTGATGTTGTCATTTCATTTGCAACTCGCATAAGTCTGGGGTTCCTGGTGGTGGGTTTTCATACTCTGCAGAAATGAGAAGCCGTCTCTGCGGCGTGCATCCGTCTATCCCTCTGTGTGTTTGGCGCATTCGCTTCCTTTTGCTTTGCGCGAGAGCTAATCTTTCAGCGAACATGCAACGCCGCGAAGCCTTTGAACTGCGTCGCACGCAGGTTAATACCTCGTATCATCCTCCCCTTCTTGCTTGAGGCCCCGCACAAAGCTTTCGGCGTACCTGTTGATAAAAAGACATTCTCCCATCTTTATATACCCGAGTAGTGGTTGGCAATATATATATGTATGCTGTTTGTTTTAACTTTAGACGACTAAACATCACGAAAATGACGCATCCTACGAAATAAAGCTCCGAGTGAAAAGTTAATACTAGGAAAATGTACAGCTCTCCGTGCTACAACTGGCCAACCCTCCTGCATCAGCGGGGTCGACTTTGTATTTTCAAATGAGAACCCCCATTTTTATTGCATATTCGGATTCTGCGCGAACAAGTACTTATGGTTTATTCAAACCATAGTTTCTAATTTGTGGAAGACGGTGCTGTAATAGATAAATACAATTAATAAAATATTCCAGGCTATTATGCCGTGGTTTAAGGGTTTTCACTTCAAAACCCGACGTTTCGTCTCTATCTGCGGAGGACATTTTCATGGGGGATCGTAGCTTTGTTGAACGTCCGATTCACTCCCTGGCTCGCTACTGACTACAGCAAAATGCTGCTTCCGCGCAGTGTGTGACGCCACATGTTTTGAATACGCGAGTGCAACTGGTCGTTGTCGACTGCCGTCGTCCGCTGAATAGATATACTCAGTTCAGACAAAGAGTTGACGTAAGATCTGATAATGTGTGTGGTATAGTATGTAATGAGGAAAAGTGGCAGCTGTTCCATTCTCTAGGGAATAATAAATTTAAAGCTAAACTACGTAAATATGAAGATACACATCCATTAGAAATTTTAGATCAGTTTGTTTTAACGACCAATACAGATGGAAAAACATTACTGGGGGTTATTACAAGTTCAAAATCAAGATGTAACTTTTCCAACGTCGTAAGTAGTCAAGCGTCTAAAGAAGATCAGTGACAAAAGAACTACTTATAGAAGATAATTTCAAGGAAATTCAAAGAAAATATGTTCAGGCGTGCCTACAAAACCATAGTTGCACGGCTGTAGTCCAATCGTGTTAATTCAACATAAATACTTAAGACATGGGCAATGTTATGTCAAAAACTGTATCATGTCTTCGGAAGGGTTTATATAATGCCGTTGAAATCTTTCACGGATGCTTGGAAAAACTCGTGAGCCCAACCTGTACTTGCTATTTAGCAAGCATCCATCTCTTTACTTGTTTCTTATCAATGATTTTGTGACCAGTTAAGTCTCGTAATTTTGCTACATCGCCACTGTGCAACCAGTGTCAAGCATCTACATACAATACAAACACGTCTATTGGGCCATATTCCTTACAAGACCGGAGTGCTTCGAGAGGCGTTGTACTAAAAGCAGTCGCCAGTCTTAGCAGTTTTCCTCTTCTGTGGGTTGCAAATTGACTGAAATAAGTTCACTTTGTAATTTAGAGGTCTGTGCACTTAAAACATAGCTGACCCTTCCTGTAAAAATGGTATTGTGATATACTTTAAATGTAGATAATGGTAGCTAGTTTACGTTTATAAACATTATTACGATTTTCCGCTTTACTTTCGTAATTCTCTGGGCCCAAAAGGCACAGCTGTCTTGTAAAAAGCTGCTGCTTCCAACGCACCGAATGAGTTGGCGCAGTGGTGGGACACTTCAGAAGTAATTGGAAGGGCTGTGATTCAAAACGTAATCCAGGCACCACGATTTAAGATTTACATGATTAGCCTAAACCACCACCAGATGTCAGGACGGTTGAACTTGTGTTCCGTTACTTATGACATCATCACCGGCGGTACAATGGTCATTAACGTTGCTTTACTTCTAATGTCGCCGCATGGTCCAGGGCGCTTTGCCACGGCTCGCACGGCTTCCCCCCATCGGGGGTTCGAGTCCTCCCTCAGGCATGGGTGTGTGTCTTGTCCTTAGCGTAAGTTAGTTTAACTTTGATTAAGTAGTGTGTAAGCCTAGGGACCGATGACCTCAGCTCTGAAGGTCCCGTAGGGACTTACCACTTCTAATGTATTTTCTCCGATTTGGCAAAAAAGGGAAAAGCTGTCATTCTTAAGGCATAAAATAAATCGGAAGTGTAGAATAACAAAAGAAACTGATATGCCAATCAATTAAATTAAATGGACGATTAAAACAATGAAACATTTATGTTTATTACAATATCTTTGACTCAGAGCCGATTTGACCAGGTGCAGGAATGACTCAGTAATTGGGCAAATAGGAAGGGTAATGGACTGTCTCATCTCACCGGTGGGCAGGGTCAGTTTTGCATGAAAGCTTGTGCAGCATGTGCGAAGAAAGGACGACACATCGATCGCTGCTCATTGTTTGTCTCGCGGCGAATTTACATCTGGCAGCATTCATCTGGTCTGTGACTTTGCGGCGTCACCCTGCGAGGCATAAATCGTTCCTGCATCCGCTCTGGCTGACTTAATCCCCGATAGTGCGCTTGGTGATGCCGATGGTGTTCCTGGGTCGTTCTCTTGGTGACAATTATCAGCGGTGATAATCTCACAGACGCAGTATTGGCGTAATGTTTGGAAGCTGAGGTCACACAATGAAATGCAGCCGAATGCTAAAAGTTTTGTGCATCGGACTGCAAGCAATCGTCCATTCAACATGAAATGAAAATGAGTATCTCCCAAAGTGACAACGAACTTTGGAATGAATGCAGTGATCTGACTCAAAGACCGAGGACTGAGTCGAAAGTAGGTTAGAATGCCTTAAGAAGGCTAACTTATTGTCCCTTCTGGCTGCCAGTTTACCGCCTCATTTTTGTCATTGACTGCACGCTAGCTGTCCGCTCACATTACTCACTGCCTGTTCAACTGCTCTCACACTGTCTGACTGTCCGCTGCCTCATTCCAGTTACTATCCTGGCTGCTCTCGTTTCACCATTTTGTTACCCATCTACCTCTCCTCTATGGTGCTGAATTTTCCATTGCATCAAATGGTTCAAATGGCTCTGAGCACTATGGGACTTAACTTCTGAGGTCATCAGTCCCCTAGAACTTAGAACTACTTACACCTAACTAACCTAAGGACATCACACACATCCATGCCCGAGGCAGGATTCGAACCTGCGACCGTAGCGGTCGCGCGGTTCCAGACTGTAGCGCCTAGAAACGCTCGGCCACTTCGGCCGGCTAGCGCTAGAAGAAAGTGAAGAGTTACACTCATTCAAAAATCTTGTCAAATTTTCTTGTAAAACTATAGACATACTGGGAATCCACAAGTTGTTTCTCTTATCAAGGAAACATGGAACGTCGAAAGCGTTAGGTGACGGGAATTGTAACCAGTTGCAAATATTTACTTATCTCTGTGGAAGTAATTGAATATGTTCCGGAGTAATATCTTGAAGGGACGTTAAGGCGATTTTCTTCACGTTAGCGTTGCTCTGCACGGTTGAAATACTCGGTCGCTGCCTTCTTTTTGCCTCGTCAAGCAATTACCGGAGGACGGGGCGCAGCGCAGCGCAAATTCCGCAGCCGGCGCCAGCTTCCGCGGCCGCCCAAGTTTCCGAGCGAGCTGCTCTTCGGAACGAGCCGGCGTTTATGTTGGCCACTTAACGACCTGCAAGTGGATGCTCGTTTACATGTCCCCTGGGAGACAAAGACCAAGTTAATTTCGTTCAGCGCTCTGCTGGGGACGTCTTGTCGCTGATGCTACGTTATATAAGCGGCTACTGTTGTCAGCCCACAGTAGTCAACCTTTCACTGCAGTGCACAACGTACAGAGCTCGGCTTAGAAACAGATTCTGCTGGGAAGAAACACGGTTTGAAGTTAATCTCAACCATACGTGGGTCAATAAATAACTTCTAACTGCAAAAGACTGATTACGGCCAAGATTAACTGACTGATTGTTAGTGAGTGCCTTACGTAGTTGAATACAATAAAGTACGAGGGTATTCAAGTTCAGAATACTAAAGCATTAATTTACAAACTTTCGACAAACACTTTGGCACAATAAACACAAATAAAAATCAATGAGTACCGTAATACGACGCTGAATGGCAACACAGTCAGATAAACTGAATGCATCTAACTCACATAACCTCGAAAGGAAATAGAGCGTCGGCATTCTCTAACGCCGGTCGCAGTGGCCGAGCGGTTCTAGGCGCTACAGTCTAGAGCCGGGCGACCACTACAGTCGCAGGCTCTTTGATGTCCTTAGGTTAGTTCGGTTTAAATGGTTCTAAGTTCTAGGGGCCTGATGACTGCAGATGTTAAGTCCCATAGCGCTCAGAGTCATTTGAACCATTCGCTTACAGAAAGGCATGACCCATTCTGTTCGCACATAAATCACAGTATTCACGGCAAATGCATGAGAGCTCCACAGTGATTGTTCAAGTCGTGGCCAATAGCTTTAATGCAAAATAATTTGAACGAGGTGCCTAGTACCATATGGAGTGTAACAAAAAATGGTTCAAATGGCTCTGAGTACTATGGGACTTAACATCTATGGTCATCAGTCCCCTAGAACTTAGAACTACTTAACCCTAACTAACCTAAGGACATCACACACATCCATGCCCGAGGCAGGATTCGAACCTGCGTCCGTAGCGGTCACGGGGTTCCAGACTGAAGCGCCTAGAACCGCATGGCCACACCGGCCGGCAGAGAGTAACAACCACGGAAACAAAGTTCTTTTTGTGCAAGAACAATGCTGGTACGTTTTTGACAACTTTCAAATTCAATCTCTGTGTTTTTAAGGGTAATCGTGAATATTCAATTACTCTGCGTAGAGCAACTGATTATAACGAAAAGGGACAAAATAACACAGTCGAAGTCACGGTTTTAACTTAACGTCTTCAGTAGTTAGCATAAACATACATTCTAAACGCGTGGTGCAGATTCAAAAACAAGCTAGGCCCTGTTTGCAGTTGTAGAATCAATGGCGATTGGTTACTAGTGAATACATGGACAAGTTGTAGTGGCTGCCTCTAGTACCGTAATAGTAAGCAAGCTGGCGCTAGTTGCAAAGTGTAGCCATGCTTTTGCGTAGGCTTGGATATCTGTGACAGAGCACAGAGCATTTCAAATACACTCATTACAGTATTCGGTCAAAAAACGTCCTCACGTTTGTTGTTGTTGACTGGTGGAACTGGCCTCCACTGTATCCCGCCTTGCAGTGCACCTCCCCGGCACCAACAATCACGACATTGACTTTCTTTCATTTTATAATTTTACATTGGACATTACTGACAGTCTAACTTTATGCATAAAGTGAATATAATAGGGCAAATCAAACTGAATACAGCAATTGCAACGCCTGTAATCATTTAATGAAAGGTGATACGTCGTTAAGAACTACAGGTGTGTAAGAGAATGGCTCTGAGCACTATGGGACTTAACATCTGTGGTCATCAGTCCCCTAGATCTTAGAACTACTTAAACCTAACCAACCTAAGGACATCACACACATCCATGCCCAAGGTGTGTAAGAGAATGTTTAAAAATTTCGATCGTTGTGTAAACATAGTTAATCAGGACCCGGACACACGTATTATCACAAAACGTTGAAAGAATTCACCTTTTCTTTGAACCTACAAAGCCTATAAGAAGCTACAAGAACTATGTACAACGATGTAGCGTCCTCTCAAAGCGGAGCTGAAAACCAAACCATGTGCGATTCACATTTTACAGGAATTGAGACATGAAGACTATATCAAAAAAACTAATTATAATACGGTAATGCTGTAAGCAATGGAGGCAGAAGCATTTGTTGTATGTCTCACTTTTAACGATGCTGCTGCCTTGCACAGTTTTTGAACACTGGACTCGCATTCGGGAGGACGACGGTTCAATCCCGCGTCCGGCCAACCTGATTTAGGTTTTCCGTGATTTCCCTAAATCGCTCCAGGAAAATGCTGGGATGATTCCTTTGAAAGGGCACGGCCGACGTCCTTCCCCTTCCTTCCCTAATGCGATGAGAGACCGATGACCTCGCTGTCTGGTCTCCTCCCCCAAACAACCCAACCATTTTGAGGTCAGCCAGAAAGCGATGAAGAACGTACTCACCATAATTTCCAGTCTGCAAGTCCACATTACTCTTTGTGATCAATGGAAGAAAATGTTCCTACTTGCTATTTACTCAGAGTTATCAGGAACTATGATTATAAATAAAAGTTTTGACTTTTGACTGATTGACATATTCTGTAAAGGTTCACACGCACAAAATATAATAATATCCCTTATAGTAATAATGATATCCTTTCGGAAACAACAGTATTAACAGTTCAGAGACTACCTCTACAGGAAGTTCCAAGTAAAATGGTCTATCACCCTGACTTCTAATCACCAAAAGTTAATTTCTAACTTCAAAAGCAGAACATAATCTCACCACTTGCCACGGGGTTTCGTCAAAATTATGGGCGGCACACAAACAGTTTCTTTCGTGAAATGTAAGCGATCCAGGACGATGTACAGACCTCGCGAATTCACTTCCTACTTTTACCAAAATCTCATTCAAGTCCGCCCATCTCTGACATCATCCGACGCACAATGCAAGCAGGCGTTTGACTGACGCGAACACATTGATATCTCGGTCGGGAGTGTCTCTTCTTACTGCCTTTCTGGCTGTATTTCTATATGGGCGAAGCGGACCGCCAAAAGGAATATCTGCTATCAACCGCCCGAGGCACAGGTAGCAGCATCTAAATAGCTTCCTTCTCGGATATTTATTAATTGATAACTCTGTCGTTTAATAGTTTACAATCATCTTAAATTTTATGTAAACACAGTTAAATCTGCTTTAGTTACTGAATAGGTTTTAGCTCAACTGCATTTAGGCCTTGCCGGATAGAATTTTCAGAATGAAACCGACATTAGAACATGACCTCGGAACTTCCTCTATAATATTCCTTGTAACCATTGCTATTTTCAATGTAGTTTTTAAACTCGGTACACCTGTATTATTGCATGAATTTAATGACGTGCTATAATTAAAACTTTCTATTAAAAATACAGAAGATACGTAATTAATCATGAATAAGGACGTTTCGTTCCAAATTTGGTTTGCAGTAAACAACTTGAAAACTAACGAGTTAGCTTGTTGGTGTCACATATTTAATGTTTTTACATCAAACTGAGGCTACATACGCATTGTCATCTTCCTGAGTCCAGTATTTAGCTTCTTCAATTTTTCGTAAATATGCCGACTTTAACCAAAATATTGCTCTGATCAAATTAAGACTTGTAAGTCTTAATTGTGACATACGAATGCATATTATAATTTTTGACGTTGTAGTTTTATTATTCAACTCCACTTATTTTTTCTTAAGATCATGTATTTTGTGTAACATATTCATTTGATCACTCTGAGACCTTACGATGTTAACATTAATATACTGAAGCATGCATTGACGAAGTTTGGAAAAGTTATTTCAATTTTTAATTTCACTTTTAGATTATGGTGCAGTCCTTTGTATGTTAAGCACAGGAACGTTATGATGACGTGGCGCTGGTAGTAGTGAATAGGGGTAAACCCCAGCACACTCGCTTGCCGCTGCACCTCTTACAATGACACAGTGCTTGTTGCCTCTGAGCGTGACTAACCGAACGTTTGCGTGTTCTGTGCCTTGTCAGCACAAAAATTGTACGGTTCTTTTTTTCATTGAGCGAAGTATTTCAACAAACCTTTATCTGACGTACTTGAGCAACTGATAATACCACAGCTTGGTGCGGATTTCATGGACTAAGACTTTCAGCAAGCTGAATGATGATGATATGATGTATGGTTTGTGGGACACTCAAATGCTTGGTCATCAGCGCCCGTACAAAGTCCCAATTTTTACACAGTCCAATTTTTTACGCAGTCCAATTGAGCCATTGTCACGAATGATGATGAGGATGATGAAAGGATGAGGACAACACAAACACCCAGTCCCCGGGCAGACAAAATCCCCATTCCGGCCGGGAGTCAAACCCGGGACCCCCCGATCCATAGGCAGCAACGCTAGCTACTAGACCACGAACTGCGGACCGGAAAGCTAAAGCGCGACTACACTGCGGTATACAGGTCTGCACAGTTCGAAATCAACTTCTGTTGTATCGGTCGATGACGACCAGGTGTTCTGCTCTTGAAAAACTTCATCTTCGGATCTGACATCTGACATTAGTTGATTTCTTCTTAAGGTGATGTATGCAGTTGAGTTCTTTGGATTAAAGAGTGGAATTCATTGACTGCGTCTGTGTTAGCAGTAAGATATTTATACATTTCTTGATAACATGAATAAATACTATCATACAGGTACGTGAACTGGCTTCTCATACAGAATATTTCCAAGATCACATATTAATACAGCAATAAATAATTAATAAAGATTCAGGTGGAATAAAATGTAAATGAATTTGCGTCATAAAAAACTAAACCATCATAAGAAAGAGACAGCTTACACTACGCTTGTCCGCCCTATTCTGGAGTATTGCTGTGCGGTGTGGGATCCGCATCAGGTGGAACTGACGGATGACATCGAAAAAGTTCAAAGAAGGGCGGCTCGTTTTGTATTATAGCGAAAAAGGGGAGATAGTGTCACAGACATGATACGTGAATTGGAGTGGCAATCATTAAAAAAAGGCGTTTTTCGTTGCAACGGGATCTTCTCATGAAATTTCAATCACCAGTTTTCCGCTATGATTGCTAAAACATTCTGTTGGCACCCACCTACATAGGGAGAAATGACCATCACTATTAAATAAGAGAAATCAGGGCTCTTACAGAAAAATTTGAGTTCTCGTTTTTCCAGCGCATCGTTCGAGAGTGGAACGGCAGAGAGATGGCTTGAAGGTGGTTCCTTGAACCTTCTGCCAGACACTTTATTGCGAATAGCAGAGTAATCACGTAGATGTAGATGTAGAAATGAGCCAATGCTGACAAATTTCAGAAGCATATTGAGTCTAAAAGATAAATGTTTACCGTGATTTGTATAAGAGTTAAGAAAGAACATAAGCTTCCCTTTTGAAATATGAGAGGTGTTTGGAGTTTTAAAACTGCCATAAACATGTACTGTAGTACACGAACCTCAAGCCATATTCGTACATACAAGGTACTAGAAAATACCACACCAGAAACGGTTCAAAATTAGAAACAGAAACCAAATATGTCTTATTTCATCAATAAAATAAGTTGCTCACGGTGCACACGACCAGTATCACAGCACCGTTAATAATAACGTGTAAAACCATCTACCAAACCGGGTGTCCAACTGATGGCATACAAAAGGCAAAAAAATCAGTGTTTTATACAGCTGACGTAATACACTGTGGACAGTCAGCTCAAGCCGTAAGTGATTAATACAGTCTAGCGATGCACTATCTGTGGGTAGTTGTCAGGTACTGCTGGTTTTAGCCAACACCATATTACAGGGGTTATTAAGTGTATAATGCCAACTGGCATAGCTATACACATGTAAGTAGTATACTGGGGTAGTAGTCATGGGATACCTCCTAATGTAGTGTTCGACCTCCTTTTGCCTTGTGTAGTGGGGAAACTCGACGTGGCATGGACTCAACAAGTTGGTGGAAGTCCCATGCAGAAACACTGAGCCGTGCTGCCTTCATAGTCGCCCGTAAGTGAGAAAGTGTTGCCGGTGCACAATTTTGTGCAAGTACTGACTCTATTATGTCCCACGAATTTTCGATGAGGTTCATGTTTGGCTACCTTGATGAGCGGATCATTCATTCGAAATGTTCAGAATATTCTTCAAACCATTCACAAACAATTGTGGCCCTTCGACATGGCACATTGTCCTCCACAAAAATTCCAACGAAACAACCATTTCCTGTAAGTGATCAATTCGGTTGGACCACAGGACCCACGCCATTCGATTATGGAGCCACCAACAGCTTGCACAGTACTTTATTGACAGCTTGGGTCTGCTCCAAAGCTCTTACCAACTGAAATTGTGTCTCATCTGATCAGGCCACTGTTTTCTAGTCGTCTAGACTCCAGCCACATTAACGCCAAAGTCCGCCACGCTGTCCTAACGGATACGCTCGTTGTACTTCCCACACTGATTTCTATGGTTATTACAAGCAATGTTGCTTTGTCTCTTAGTAATGACAACTCTACGTAAACGACTCTGCCCTCAGCCATTGCACTGTCCGAGGTGAGAGGTAATGCTTGGAATATGGTATTCTCGGCACATTCTTGACAGTGTGGATCTCGGAATATAGAATTCCCTAACGATTCCGAGATGGTATGTCCCATGCGACTAGTTCCAACTACCATTCCGCGTTCAGAGTCTATTAATTCCCGTCTTACGGGCATAATCAAGTCAGAAACCCTTTAACACGAGTGAAAATGATAGCTGTGGCAAAGCCTTGCCTCTTATACATTGTGTACGCGATATTACTGTTATATGTATATGTGCTTAAGGCTGGCCCATGTCCCATGACTTTTGTCACTTCATTGTATTACTGTGTGTCTGTGACTCTGACAGGGAAGAACAACATGCTACAAGCAATATCCGTAAGGCGTATGTTCTGGTACCTCATATCTGGTCAGCTTATTAACTGCCGTGCATGTATGCAACATGTCTTAATAACGCTTGCCCTCGACTTGCCGCCAAACGTCTACCGGCCTCTGACCAACACTGTCAACGCTCACGGCTGCGCACACAGCCCCCCCCCCCCCCCCTTCAACCCTCTGCGATGGCGGATAGTCTGCCAGAGTCGCTCCACACCAGCCAGCGACAAACTATTGTACGAAACCTAGGCGCAACAGTGCCACATTTGTCACACTGGGGTAATGTGAAAGATTTTGTGTATGTATATCCTTTGCTGGAAATAATCCAGAATTTAAAACGTACATTTGTAATGCAATGACGTCGTTGAGTGTTCATATGATTCATAATGTATGGCATGAAATTTTGTCATAAAATGTCAATAGGACATGTTAAATAGATTTGTACTTCGTAATTCTCTCTAAGCTTTGTCAATGTACCATTATGCGTTAAACAATGATCGAAATTTTCATTTTAATAGCCCTGCTAATCAGAATTTGCTACCCAAATGTTACATTGATTCGTGTCCACTGGTTTCACTGAGACGGATTTTGGAGGCTGGTATTAAACTAAGTTCAAGTGCGTCAGTTCCACACACCCAACACGAGTCAGGAACAGAACTGGCTGGCGCGTTGGCAAGGAAGTGAGTCCAACTATTCTCTCCTGTAATTTAAAACAACTACGTTTAATCAAGTCTAGTGTGGCAGCACTGATATTTTGACCAACGCCGCTTTAGGAAATACGTCCTTTGCTTGTCGCTTTTCCACTGTGCTTCGTGTTATAATCATGAGTGTCTTTCTTTATTAAATTTAGAAACAAGTACATCCATCTACAGTAATAAATCGTGATTTTGACTGAGATGCAAGCTACATCACGAGTACGTATGATAGGTCCTAACTAAGAATAGAAAAGGATGAAATTTCCTTCTATAGACTTTTTCCTTGACATATTTACATTTTTGTAGTGTACTCAGACAATCAAAGAGTTAACATAAGTAAGGATAATATTGTAATAAGCCGATACTTTGTTATACAGTGGTGTGCAAAACTTAAGGACGAAAGTATCTTTCTCAAGGTTTTTCCGTGCCAAGCACCAGAACTCAGTGAATCTTGCACCAGATATATAACGAGCTGCTGCAGTATAATTCAGAAGGTAACAGGAAGAAATACGCAACGAGACAAGCAGAAACGAGAAGTTTAGTCGAAGACAGTAACGACACTGAGCTCATCGCGATTGATGATGCTCCCCTCGAAATTAAAATAGTCAGGAGGACATGGTTCTTAATAGGGTGTGTGTTGACCAAAGGCAGCAATACGCGCTCTGAAACGTCCTTCCATGCAGGTCACAAGGTTGGTAAGGAGTTCTTGTGGTAGGAAGTTCCATTCGTCCATCAGCGCGGTTGATAAAAGCTGGACGGTCGTAGGTGCACGTGAGCTCCTCAACTTGCACTGTTCTATGCAGTCACGCACCTTCGACCACAAAAATGAAAAATGAACTCAGGGCCAAATGCCCCTTGAAATGACGCACAAGTGTCACAAAAACGTTGACCAGTGAGTGTACCGTTTTCAATGATGTGGACGTCAGTACGCCCACGCAACATTATGCCTCCCCGCACCATAGCATCTGTACCATCAAAACGACCATGTTCCACAATGTTTCTGGGTGCTTTACGTGTTTCCACCTCTCACCCATGGGGGTACGTCCAGAACCACTAATCAGACTTAATCTGCTCTCATTTGTGGAGAGCACGCTATCCCATTACTCTTTCATCCAGTCTCTACGCTCTTGGCACATTCGCAAACGTTGCCACTGACATGCGGGTACCAATGGTCCACAACGTATTTGTCACTGGGCGAAGAGACCACCCCCATGCAGTCGCCGTGCCACTGTGGAGCCTGTGATTGCGTGCGTCGTATTATATGTGGCAGCAATTGCACCCGCTGTTAACATGGGTGTCTTCTTGCCTTCGGATAATGTAGCGATCACCTGCTACTGTATCTGGCCGTGGTCGACCACCTCCTCTCCTTTAGTGCCTCTTGGTTGGGAACGCTCCCCATTCAAGAGAAACAATTTTGTGAGCCATACCAAACTCCCGCGCCACATTTCGTCCTTTCTCGAATGAATCTTCCCAGTGAGAATTAATTTGTATGTTCTCTCCGCATCATGTTGTAATGAAGAACACCATCACAGTGGACCATAACTGTTCACTCATTGACAAACACCTGTCATTTCCCATTCCTCCAATTGTGTCGTGCTCTGGGGCCACCCCCATGTGCCACGATAGTGGCGCTGACCTCAGACCATGTAACGTCAAACTTTCCGTGCACCATGGGGAGACACCTGATAACATATTCCCGCACTCTCATTCATTTGCACGGCGTACTTGAAACGTTATCTTACTTTATCTACAGATTCATTATCATGTTCGAACTTATTTGTATAGCATGTCCAAGAAGGAATGGTAATTATTCAGGGATGTGAAACGAACGATCATTCGAGACAAAAAAGCCTATTAAACATTGGCTCTGAAATTCGTACCTTAAGAGCACTACTTCTTCGATAGTGTGAAGGAAATTTCTTCTACTGTAAACTGTTTGCTTTCCACATTTTTAGAGGTAGCATCATGGCCTGGAATAAGAAATAAATTCCAGTTAATATGGGCTCTAATAGGGCACGCCTTAAGAGCTATGAGCACTTGGTCATCTACGCTGCTGAACAAGTGATCATAGCTTGTAAGGTATGCACTCTAGAGGCCAGGTTTTTCCGCGTTTTCGTCCATATTACCTTTTCCATACATGTTGGAATCAAAGGTTTGCAGCAGAAGACATAAATTTTAGAGCCCATGATTACCAGAACTGCTTGCTTCGAATGATCATTTCTGTCATATCGCTGAATACTAACTATTCCTCCTGGGACACACTGCATAATGCTTCATAGCACTCTAATAATGAGAAACATACAGGAGCGCAACGTTCCAGCAGACACATGGAACTGTTTCTTATATGGAGTGTGTTGAAGTAGGATGATATTTAAAGCGTGAATATGGTCCTAGATGGAGAGGTGGAGGGAGTCCTGTGCCTACACCTTGAAGATCAACTGATCTCCGCCACGCGGGATTAGCCGAGCGGTCTCGGGCCCTGCAGTCATGGACTGTGCGGCTGAACCCGGCGGAGGTTCAAGTCCTCCCTCGGGCATGGGTGTGTGTGTTTGTCCTTAGGATAATTTAGGTTAAGTAGTGTGTAAGCTTAGGGACTGATGACCTCAGCAGTTAAGTCCCATAAGATTTCACACACATTTGAACATTTGAACATCAACTGATCTCCATCTTCTGGAATTTTGTGTTTAGAGTTATCCCAGAAATGAAATATACAGCACTCCCTTTAATAAGGTCAAAGAACCAGGGCAGTTTTACGGTTTATGCGAAACATTTACATTTGAAATGGATTTTTACTCACTAGCAGAATCTTTCGAACTGAATCCATTCACGGCTTGGAACCACATATTTGATGTTATCTCGTAAACGGCTCCATTGCGGGCGCAAGATTATTGAAACGTTTATGCTTCGACTATCGTATATTTTCACCGGTAGCAGTTTTCCTGTTTATCCCACTGTCAAAAATGGCTCTGAGCACTAAGTGACTTAACTTCTGAGGTCATCAGTCCCCTAGAACTTAGAACTACTTAAACCTAACTAACTTAATGACATCACACACATCCATGCCCGAGGCAGGATTCGAACCTGCGACCGTAGCGGTCACGCGGTTCCAGACTGTAGCGCCTAGAACCGCTCGGCCACCCCGGCCGGCTATCCCACTGTCCAGTCACATTAATGAGACCACCTGTCAAAACCCTGAATAACCATCTCTTGCAGCGCGAGACGTGCAGGAAGAGAGCTAATGAGGTTCATAAAGATACAGACAGGGATGCAGACTCCAGCGCCGCCTGCGCTAGGTTTCTCGGTTGAGGATCCACTGCGCGAACAGACCAGATGAGGTGGTCCCACAGATTCTCGATCGGGTTAAAATTCAAGCAGTTTGGAGGCCAGGGGAGAATCGCAAACTCATTCTGGCACGCTTCGAACCACGCTACGTACGCTGCCAAATTTGACACGTTGCGCTGTCCCGATGGTAGATGCGATCCTGCCGAGGAAAAACCAACTGCACTTAAGGTGGACACTGTCCGCAAGGATAGATGCATATTTGTGTTGATCCATTGTGCCTTCCAGAATGACGAGCACACCTAGGGAACGCCACGAAAACATTCCTCAGACTATAGGGTCCCGATGTTTGTTGCAGGGTGTTTGCTTTCTGGCGTTTCACGCAGTACAAGTCAACAGTCATCTGTTGTCCAATGGAGCAAAAAAATGATTTATCGGCAAGGACCGCCTCTCGCCACTTGGTGGATATGCTGTTTCTGTGTAGGCGTGCAAATTCCATGAACAGCAGTCAGCATGAGTGCATGGACCAGGTGGCTGCTGCAGAAGACCTTATGCAGTAACTTTTGCTGGACGGTGGTTAGAGAGACACTTGGTTCATCTGAGAGATCAGTTGCTCAACAGCTGCGCGTCTGTTCGCCAGTACACTTCTCCACAGTCGTCGTTAGCCCCTGTCATCTATGGCTTGTGGAGCTTCGTAGTTGCCTCGTCGCCGATTTTGGATAGCGCCATTTTGTCATGCACGGTAGTTTAATCACAACGGCACGCGAACAGTTTATAAACTTAGCCGTTGTTGAAATGCTTCTAGCCTTGGTCCGAAAGCCAGTGGTGATGCACTTTTGGACGTCAGATAAATCGCTCTGTCTCCGCACTACGACGACTGTACTGTTTGCCGCCTCCCCTGACACGCTTTACATGCCCTCCGCTGCTAGCGCTGCTACCTACCGTCTGTGAGTGGTTACTGCACGTTGACGTCGAAAACAGGTGGTGGACACATTAAAGTGACTTGACCGTGCGTAATACACCCTGTATCAAAATTTGTAGGCAGCAAAAGCAGAGCTCGAAGAAATTATTGCTAAGTCATGTTTAGAGGCCGGCCGGGGTGGTCGAGCGGTTCTAGGGGCTACAGTCTGGAACCGCGCGACCGCTACGGTCGCAGGTTCGAATTCTGCGCAGGTTCGAATTCTGCCTCGGGCATGGATGTGTGTGATGTCCTTAGGTTAGGTAGGTTTAAGTAGTTCTAAGTTCTAGGGGACTGATGACCTCAGATGTTAAGTCCCATAGTGCTCAGAGCCATTTGAACCATTTTTCATATTTAGAATCGAGGGCTTTTCCCATGCAAATCTCACCAATAAAGATTATTATTCAGTAATTGGATTTTTAGCTGACGAAGTTTCTCTGCATAACACGGAAAAGAAGCAAGGCGTGGACACTGCCGTACTTCGACACTGCGTGACTACCAGACTTTAGACCAATCTCTGAAAATAAGCAGTTGTGGCCTGTGACAATTTCAAGGCGTAATTTGTAGCCGCCTCCGCCGTTTGAGTGTTTGTGAGACGTGGCTGAAGTAAACGACAGCAAGGGGTGCGAGAGGCAGATTGCGGGGGAGGTGACGAATACGCAGGCCGTGGGCGGTGCGTGCTGCGAGAACAGGCGCATTGTTCTTGCACTCCGCCGCCGTTGTCACGCCACGGTGTCACGCAATCAAAACGTCACTTCACTCAAAGTTGGTAGTCCGTTACACCGATAGCGAGTCGGCTGTGTCTCCGCACTGGAAACACGCTATTAAACACTGCGATAGCGGTAAAATTCGCCATTTACTGCAGGCGCCTGGCCATCGTATAACTGGGGCAACTCCCCTGCTAGACTCACCCGAGTCGGGGGCCCGGCTTTGTGTTCTGTATACTTGGCCTTTACGGAGGGGGTTTTTCGCGTTCTCTGTCACTCTAGGGGCTTAAATTGGCGGCATGGGGTTTTGCTGCCGTTACGGATGTGCGTTCAAAAACTGAAGTGCTACACCATGCTCTTCAGCAGCTATAAATCTTAACGACAAGTTATTACGACGGTACAGTTTGATAGGACAAATTACAATATGAACGCGCTCAAGTACATTTATTAAAAACTTATTTTCGACCTGTGACCTGTAACTGAGACTACTCTTCTTTGGTAGCTAAACAAAAATGTTTTGGTAACAAGAAAAATGCAATAATTTGATAAAAATTGCTAAAATAAAGAGGAAATGTCTTCCAATGTCTTATGTGAAACAGGCGCTGCAGTCTGGAACCGCAAGACCGCTACGGTCGCAGGTTCGAATCCTGCCCCGGGCATGGATGTTTGTGATGTCCTTAGGTTAGTTAGGTTTAACTAGTTCTAAGTTCTAGGGGACTAATGACCTCAGCAGTTGAGTCCCATAGTGCTCAGAGCCATTTGAACCATTCTTATGTGAAACAAAAAGAGTATTAAATATTGTAAGGTGGTTATAATTTCGCACCTTACAAGCACTCATCCACATACTTTGCCGTGAACTACAACCACAAGTAGGTATCATTTGATAGGTTGTACATCGTATATATGAATTTTTAAAAGAGACTGACATTGTCACGTATGCCTTGTAAATAATTGCTAACGCTCATTGCATGAAAGGTGACGGATTGTCTTTATTATCATAACGGCGTAATGAATGATTGCCTGTACTAGTAGAGGATGGAACGCCAGGGGAGATAAAACGGCAGGCAGAACTCAAGCTCTGGCTTGAAGGCCCGCACAGGTGCTGGTTCTGCTTAAAAACAGGAAGTAGCTTGACGGACGTCGTGGCACCTGAGCTCTGGAGCACAGTAGGGTGACTGCGGCCGCTGTTGTAGCAGGACTCGAGAGATAACCGGGAACTCTGCAAATCTGGGAGGCAGGTGACAGGAACGAAGAAGCGGCACCTCGGAAACCACGCAGGCTGGGTTATTTCCAATGATTTTTACTCAGAAGCGTACCATTGTACGAGTATAGATTTTTCCTCTCAAACTTTCCGCGCTAAACGATAAAAGGCTAAAATATGGTTGGTCGTCATTCGGAATAATCTGTAGAGAGGGAAATACTCCGTTTTTTCGGGAAAATGTAATCATTCTGCTCGGGGATTTTAATGCACAGCTCAGCAAGGAGAAGAAATACAAAAACATCATTGGAGAATACCCATCGCATAAGAGGACAAACAACAATGGAATAAGACTTGTGGAACTCTGCCAAATATTCAACCTCAAAATTATGACTACACACTTCAAGAAATATCCCAAGAAGATGAAGACTCAGAAAGCACCATATCAACTCCTTGGAGAGTTCCAAATTGACCACATAGCCATATCTAGAAGAGAAATTAAGACAATTCAAAATATTAAGGTACAGAAAGGAGCCAAAATAGATACGGATCACTATCTTGTTAAGTCTAAAATTAAATTCATCCCAAATTCAGGAAGAAATAAAAGTAAACCTATGAGAAAGCTTTTTGAAACCAAGAATGTTGAGGCAGATACTCAAAATTATTTCAAATCAAAATTGCAAGATGAGACTAGGGACGAAATGAAGTCTCAAATAATGAAAGCGGCAGAAGAATCTCTTCCAACCAAAACTAAACACAAGAATATCTGGTGGAACGAAAAGTGCAACGAAGCTTTGGAAAACAGATAAAAGCTATGGAAAAATTTAAATCGAATCCGACACAAAACAACCTGGAAAGGTTCAGAGAAGGTAGAAAAATACCTCCTACACAATCAGAAACGAAAAGAGACTGTATGGAAGACTATCCCTCCAGCAAACACAGGTGTACTTCACTCAAAACAAATCCAGAGACTATCACCAATCTTCCATAAGACACCTGAAAAGTTACGAACTACCCAGTTTAAAGTTTAGTGACAAGTCAGGGAAATTCTGTACAAATGACCAAGAAAACTGCAACATTTTAACATACTATTTCGGAGACCTTCTCAACTGTAAAAAGCCTCCAGGGAAACCAGGATTCAAAACTCCAGAAGAAATCCCTGCAGAATCACATCCACCAACTCTAAATGAAATCCGGCAAGCTATAAAATCCCTCAAGAACAACAAATCTTTTGGTGAAGATGTAATCACAGCTGAACTTTTGAAACTAGGTAAGGAAAAATTAGCACTGGACCTCACTACAGTTATAAAGGGAATTTGGAGAACCGAGAAGACCCCAGAAGACTGGAGGACGGCACTTATACATCCACTTCACAAAAAGGATGACAGATCAGACGTGAACAATTACGGGGGGATTTCCCTTCTATCCGTTGTATATAAGGTCCTTTCCAAGATATCACTAAATAGGATTGAACCAGTTCTCGATGCACAGATAGGAGAGTACCAAAGTGGATTTAGAAAATATAGGAGCTGTTCGGAACAAATTATTAACCTTAAAAACAGGACACGTACTGGTCAACCACATGTTACGACATTTATTGGTTTTAGAAAAGCGTATGACTACATAGACAGAGAAAGCCTCATTAGAACTCAGGAGGAATTTGGAATTGACAGAAAAACTAGAGAGAAAGTAAAGCAAACACTGACAGATACCAAGTCCAAAGTCAAATTTCGAGGGAAGATTTCTGAACCTTTTAAAAACCAAACGGGTTTGAGACAAGGGGATGGACTCTCCCCAATTCTATTCAACATCACTTTGGAAAAGATTATGAGGGAGACATTGGAGGAATACACACAACAAAAACTAACTGGAATTTCTTTTGGAGGATCAGTTAAAGGCCATACGATACATACACTGGCTTTTGCAGATGATATGCTATCCTATCCACAAATATAGCAGATGCGATTAAACAAATAGAAATCTTAGCAAAGCATGCAGCTAAATTTGGTTTACAGATATCACAAGAAAAAAACTAAATTCATGTCTAACAAACATAAGGAAATCAAAGAATTGCACGCAGTTATTGGATGTATCGAAAGGGTCAAACACTTCAAATATTTGAGAGAAACAATAACGGATACTGGCACAGAAAAAGAAGCTGTCAAACTCTGCGTAGCTAAATTAAAAGGGCACACATTTTAACACAGAAGCTGTACAACAAGAAATGCCTATCTCGAAATACAAAAAGTTATTACACTACAATACAGTGACGAGAACAGAAGTTCGTTTTGCATCAGAAACACTCTCCTTTAAGAACAAAGGACTAATGGATGAGATCGAGAAGAAGGGAAGAGTAATTGTGAGGAAGATTCTTGGAGGACATAAAAAAATTGGTGAAAATGGGTAAAGATGAGCAATAAGGTGATCCACCAATTTATTAAACCAGTAACAACGGAAATGAGAAAGAGAAGGCTGTTGTTGTTTGGTCATCTGGTGAGAATGGATGATGGCAGATTAACGAAAAAAATCTTCAATATAATTCAACAGCGGAAAACACCCAACTCTTGGTTGCAAGGAATAAAGAAAGACCTCGGTGAACTTGGACTTACAGAAATGGACGCAATGAATAGAGACAAATACAGAAAGGAAATAATTGAATTCGAGGTATTTCAGGAGGGTCCAAAACCGAAGACCAACAGGAAACTAACAGCTGAACATCTGGAAAAAATTACAGCAGGCAGGAGAGCAGCCCGAGAAAGGAAAACGTGAATATGAAATAAAATTTGTACCGCGGTCCTTAGTTGGCCAATTCGTGTAAATAAATGAATAATAAGGAGAAGAAGTAGGTATAGGAGAAACCATTTATCTAACGGTTTAAGTTCACTGATATCACAGTTAAAATTGACTGCCAGAAACAAAAGTAAACAGCACATTTTCACAGCTCAGCACACCACACCACATCGTTTTCTCTCTCACACTCGATTTAACAGAAAACGTGCAAAGTTTTTTAAAAAAATACATATATTGAGCCTAAGTTCGTCTGAAAGTTTATTAGAGTATCGTGCAAAAAATTGAAGTAAGTCGCTAAAGAACTTTTCGAGATTTTTGCTAAAAACCGTCCATTTGTAGCTTATAACTGTTCAAACATTTGGTAGAATGTTGTGAAAAAATTTTGAAATAATCGGTCACGAACTTTTGCAAACTTTTTGGTAACAGCGTTACACAACGGCTTGTCTTTATATAGTAGCGTGGATATATATATATACATGGATTAAAATATATGTAGTCCATGTCTGTCAAAATGTTTATTAGAATAGTGTGTAAAAATTTGAAATAAATTGGTCAAGAACTTTTCAAACTTTGTGCTACAATATTTTTCTTTTATATATATATTTATATATCATATACATAAAAAGTTGTATCCTACGTCCATCCGGACTTTTATTAGAATATCGTTAAAAAATTTGAAATAAATTTGTCAAGAAATTTTCCAGAATTATAGTAACAACATTTAGCACTGATGTACCGTTCTGCGCCCTGACTTAGAAATTGTAAAAAACACAACAACCATTTTACGGACCCCATTTCTGCGGTATCCAACTTCTGCAACAGATCTTACTTAGGCTTAACTTCTGAGGTCATCAGTCCCCTAGAACTTAGAACTACTTAAACCTACCTAACCGAAGGACATCACACACATCCATGCCCGAGGCAGGATACGAACCTGCGACCGTAGCTGCAGCGCGGTTCCGGACTGAAGCGCCTAGAACCTCTTTGTCACAGCGGCCGACAATTGTTTCATGGAAATCGTTCTAAGGTTATCTAACTCTGAAATCAATGAAGGAATACTTCCTGCGGGCTTATTTTTGACTGTGATTTATTTAAAACCTTATTAGTGAGGTAGTTTAAGAAATTCTAACAGCAATTCACACGTGATTAAAGCAAAATATAGGTGAACGTTTCATGTTCTATCTGAAAGGCTGGAAATTCAGAGTCGCTTTCCAGGCTAGTTATGGTTTTGCTGATCGATGAACCCACTGCACACGTCAAATCTAAACATTCAGATTATTCAGATTAGGCGCTACAACAATGATGAAGCTTATTCAATGAAAAATGCCGCCAAATAAGACAGGTGTTACTGTCGTATTAAATACAAGCACTTGGGAAAATTCACAGTTATCGCTATAGTTGTAGTAGCTGTAGTTCTATAGTAGTGCCTGGCAGGCGCTATTATTAAGTGGTGACCGATGATGAAGATGAAAATTGTAGGTGATTATATGATGTTTATTCATATATATGTAAATATTTTTTTCTTTTGTGTACCAAAAAGCAGTTAAACATACTAGCGGAAACCAATCAAAAGGTTGTACGCCGAGAGGAGAAGGGAATTCGCCGATGGAGCAGAAAAGCGGCAAGCTAGATTCTCAGCCTTCGTACAGACTAACCTGCAATCATGTAGCTCCTTCGAATAACTCAAATCATAGATCAATAGATATGTGTAAGAAGTGTGTGTAATTACATTCAGTAATAAAATTCTTGTATTTTTTCCTGAAAATTTGCTTGTTCTGATAACAAATAGGTCAGGAAAGGAGTATTTAGTATTAATATTCAGTGTCTTCACAAAATAGGCATTTTATATACCAGGCCGGTAGTAATTTTAGGGTATGGTAAACTCGATCTCAGGGAACACAATGGAATAGAGCGAGGATAATATCGTCGGACTGGGATCCGCACTGAAGGAATTCACATCACAAGAAATTCCAGCCACGGATCCGATCGCGATTCACCTGCAGAAGTTACAAGTTATGTCATTAACGATGAAAGAAATGTTGCAAAATCAGCAAGCAATGTCACAGTATTAACAAATAATGTCATATGAGTTGACAAAATTATCGCCTAATCAGAAGACAATGTCTCAAAATCAGAAAACAATCACTCAAAATCAGGACGCTATCGCTTCAGGAATCGGAAACTAGCTTCAAAGCAATACGCTTTAGTGCGCGATTTCCCGAAAGCGTTAGAGAAACTTTCCTCTGAAGTTAACAGTTTAAACAGCCACAATCTGCTTCATCTGAGACTGTCTGCTTTTATCCATATGGGTGGATAATGTGGAGGCAGGACAGGAAAAATCTCTGCAAAAGAAATTTAAACAAGGGGGGCAATTCGTTGACGAAATTAATGCACGGATATCTGAAAGGAATGCGTGAGTAGATCAAGATATATAAACTAATGTTCAAGACGTGTTTTATAACATTATGAACGACGCCATAATGGAAAATCACGGCGCGAAGAGCCAAACAGAAACTGAGTTAAGTAACTGGACGAAAAGAATAATTCAAAAATTTTCATGATGGGAGGAAGCTGTCCGTGAACAAACCGGAATGAGAGAGATAGTGCAAGATAAACAATCGATAGGGCAAGGATCAGGAGATGGACGCATACCTGAATCTATATTAAGTTAGCAGCATCACGGACAATTGGAGCGATTCAAGGCATTGTAATGCGAGTCTTCATGCGATTCCAGAGCTGCGATACTACTAAATACGATCATGTTAGAAGACAATTTGACATGTCACAGAAATTTCAATTTTTTTCTTTCCGTCTTCGTGGTGTTGTAATTTTAGCGGCCAGATGCGTAAATCAGGTTAGTGTTTTTGCCCGTATGGGACCATATATTGTCCAATCCGTGTTGTAACGGAATACATTTAGTCAACAGTCCATGCATTTCAATTTGAATAGAGGCCGTAGAAGATATTCCAGAAGGATTAGGTATGATGCGAGAGTGAAAGTTTACTGTTTGATATCACATAAATACAGTTACATCTAAACCGAATCAGAGAGTTATTATAGGTTTATCACAAACTTTCTTTCGAAATGAAAGAAAAACTGCATCAAACAAATGACAAATGGTTCAAATGGCTCTGAGCACTATGGGACTCAACTGCTGAGGTCATTAGTCCCCTAGAACTTAGAACTAGTTAAACCTAACTAACCTAAGGACATCACAAACATCCATGCCCGAGGCAGGATTCGAACCTGCGACCGTAGCGGTCTTGCGGTTCCAGGCTGCAGCGCCTTTAACCGCACGGCCACTTCGAAACAAATGACATAGCCGGTAGCTGATCGGGACCCGTACTGTCGACTCATTGCAATGGATTTGGTGTATACCGGCTCACTGCTCAAAATGGTTCAAATGGCTCTGAGTACTATGGGACTTAAAACATCTGAGGTCATTAGTCCCCTAGAACTTAGAAATACTTAAACCTCACTAACAAAGGACATCACACACATCCATGCCCGAGGCAGGATTAGAACCTGCGACTGTAGCGGTCGCGCGGTTCCAGACTGAAGCGCCTAGAACCACTCGGCCACAGCGGCCGATCGGCTCACTGCAATGGCCGCAACATATTACAGGTCAGACGATGATTTGAGTTCCTCGCCTCCAGATTATGAGTCTAGTGGGTCCACTTCCCTCGCTGCTACGTAGAAGCAACCGAATGTGGAACGAGCACTATCGTTAGCCGACAAACGCTCCTGCTTCGTTCTCCGTCTAACAGGTAAGTCGTCGTGGACCGAAGTATCTCTCAGGTAGAAGAAAAGGTACCCGCTAACTTTCGGATAAGTGGTTTAGCTGCGCTGACTGCTTCGCATTACATCAGAACTGTCTGAATTCTAGTCTGCACGCTTCCACGTCGTTACTGCGCTGAGGCATTTGTCTCTCCCTGCTTGTATTTTTCAGACCCGATTCACTCTCCAGCTCCTTTCTTCTTACAGCTACGCTGGTAGAGACGCATTTCTGCATCTAAATCTAAATGGATACTCTGCAAATCACACTTAAGTGCCTGGCAGAGGGTTCATCGAGCCACCTTCACAATAATTCTCTATTATTCCAATCTTGAACAGCGCGGAAAAAACGAACACCTGTATCTTTCCGTGCGAACTCTGATTTCGATTAATTTATTATGATGACCGTTTCTTCCTATGTAGGTCAGCGTCAACAAAATACTTTCGTGTTCGGAGGAGGAAGTTGGTCATCGAAATTTCTTGAGAAGATTCCGCTTTTGTTTTAATGATGTTCACTCCAAATGCAGTATCATGTCAGTGACACATCACTACATTAGAGAACAGTGTTCGGAAATACTGAGGAGAAAGATCTAAGTAGTTGTTGCCGTCTAGTTTCCTTTCATCTACACCCTCATCCACATCTACAAATACATCTGCATTCATCCTCTACATATCACAGAAAAGATCGTGGCAGAGGATATTTCTCATTGTACCATGTATTACCATTTCCCTATCCGTTCGCGTACATGTTCGAATCTTGTCTTCAAAATCTCTATTGGAGGGACACGTAAGGAGCTGTAGTATAGCCCTTGATACCTCTCTTAATGCTGGTTCTTGAGGCACTGTAACTACTCTTCCTGTGCATAGTTTACATCTACCTTTAAGCCTACACTAGTTCATGTTCTTCAGCATTTCCGTGAGGTTCTTCACTGAGTCAAACAAACATTTCATCATTCGCACTGCCGTTCATTAAATACGATCAATATCCCCTCTTATTACTACATGATATGGATCCCGCATACTTCATCTGTATTCTAGCATGTGTCACAAGAAAGTTGAATGATAAATCTCCTCTGTAGACGCACTGCATATTCCCGGTATCCTACCAATTGACAGGCATCTGCCATTTCCTCTACGCACTACTGAGACTATGTAATCATTCCACTTCATAGCCCCACATGTTGCCACACCGAGGTATTTGTATGAGATGCTTTATTGAAAAAGTTGCTCACTGACGTTGGTCACTACTTTTTTGTGCATTTTCGATGATTAAAATTTTACGTTTAGGAATATTGAAAGCAAGATGACAGTCAGTTGCACCACATTGAAATCGTATCAGTATTTAACCAAATATTTATAATGCATTTTCAAATAGTAGTTAGTAACATATAACTGCATCATTTGCAAATAGTTCTGACGTCAGTATTAGAATTATCTGACAGGTCATTAATTTACACTGGTGGCGATTAAAATTGCAACACTAAGAGGGCGGCATGAAACAACCGTCGCAATGAATTGTACAACATGCTTCGGCACGCAGATGATCAGCATTCCTAAGCAACTCTACAAAGCAGGTAGAAAGAATGACATTTATATACTGTAACTAGGGAAAGATTACGCAAAGGGTTTCCCATTCACATATAGACTTTGCATAGGACAATAGGAGAGGTCGTAGGGTAGGTATGGGACAACAGGAGATGGGACCTGGATAAACTGACTAAACCAGAGGTTGTGCAGAGTTTCAGGGAGAGCATAAGGGAACAATTGACAGCAGTGGGGGAAAGAAGTACAGTAGAAGAAGAATGGGTAGCTCTGAGGGATGAAGCAGTGAAGGCAGCAGAGGATCAAGTAGGTAAAAAGACGAGGGCTAGTAGAAATCCTTGGGTAACAGAAGAAATATTGAATTTAATTGATGAAAGGAGGAAACATAAAAACGCAGTAAATGAAGCAGGCAAAAAGGAATACAAACGTCTCAAAAATGAGATCGACAGGAAGTGCAAAATGGCTAAGCAGGGATGGCTAGAGGACAAATGTAAGGATGTAGTGGCATATATCACTAAAGGTAAGATAGATACTGCCTTCAGGAAAATTAAAGATACCTTTGGAGAAAAGACAACCACTTGTATGAACACCAAGAGCTTTGATGGAAACCCACTTTTAAGCAAAGAAGGGAAAGCAGAAAGGTGGAAGCAGTATATAGAGGGTCTATACAAGGGCGATGTACTTGAGGACAACATTATAGAAACGGAAGAAAATGTAGATAAAGATGAAATGGGAGATACGATACTGCGTGAAGAGTTTGACAGAGTACTGAAAGACCTCAGCCGAAACAAGGCCCCGGGAGTAGACAACATTCCATTAGAACTACTGACGGCATTGGGAGAGCCAGTCCTGACAAAACTCTACCATCTGGTGAGCAAGATGTATGAGACAGGCGAAGTACCCTCAGACTTCAAGAAGAATACAATAATTCCAATCCCAAAGAAAGCAGGTGTTGACAGATGTGAAAATTACCGAACTATCAGTTTAATAAGTCACAGCTGCAAAATACTAACGAGAATTCTTTACAGCCGAATGGAAAAACTGGTAGAAGCCAACCTCGGAGAAGATCAGTTTGGATTCCATAGAAATATGGGAACACGTGAGGCAATACTGACCTTACGACTTGTCTTAGAAGAAAGATTAAGGGAAGGCAAACCTACGTTTCTAGCATTTGTAGACTTAGAGAAAGCTTTTGACAATGTTGACTGGAATACTCTCTTTCAAATTCTAAAGGTAGCAGGGGTAAAATACAGGGAGCGAAAGGCTATTTACAATTTGTACAGGAACCAGATGCCAGTTATAAGAGTCGAAGGGCATGAAAGGGAAGCAGTGGTTGGGAAGGGAGTGAGACAGGAGTGTAGCCTCTCCCCAATGTTATTCAATCTGTATATTGAGCAAGCAGTAAAGGAATAAAAAAAAAATTCGGAGTAGGTATTAAAATCCATGGAGAATAAATAAAAACTTTGAGGTTCACCGATGACATTGTAATTCTGTCAGAGACAGCAAAGGACTTGGAAGAGCAGTTGAACGGAACGGACAGTGTCTTGAAAGGAGGATATAAGATGAACATCAACAAAAGCAAAACGAGGGTAATGGAATGTAATCGAATTAAGTCGGGTGATGCTGAGGGAATTAGATTAGGAAATGAGACACTTAAAGTGGTAAAGGTGTTTTGCTATTTGGGAAGCAAAATAACTGATAATGGTCGAAGTAGGGAAGATATAAAATGTAGACTGGCAATGGCAAGGAAAGCGTTTCTGAAGAAGAGAAATTTGTTAACATCGAGTATAGATTTACGTGTCAGGAAGTCGTTTCTGAAAGTATTTGTATGGAGTGTAGCCATGTATGGAAGTGAAACATGGACAATAAATAGTTTGGACAGGAAGAGAATAGAAGCTTTCGAAATGTGGTGCTACAGAAGAATGCTGAAGATTAGATGGGTAGATCACATAACTAATTAGGAGGTACTGAATAGAATTGGGGAGAAGATGAGTTTGTGGCACAACTTGACGAGAAGAAGGGACCGGTTGGTAGGACATGTTCTGAGGCATCAAGGGATCACAAATTTAGCATTGGAGGGAAGCGTGGAGGGTAAAAATCGTAGAGGGAGACCAAGAGATGAATACACTAAGCAGATTCAGAAGGATGTACGTTGCAGTAGGTACTGGGAGAAGAAGAAACTTGCACAAGATAGGGTAGCATGGAGAGCTGCATCAAACCAGTCTCAGGACTGAAGAGTACGACAACAACGACAACAACAATGTGCCTTGCGTATAGCGCCTCTTCTAAGAAGTAAGAATATTTTTCAGCGCGTGTCGGAATGTAGCAGTAGCCGGATCGGGCCCATAGAGACTGCACTTTATCTAATGTTCAAATGTGTGTGAAATCTTATTGGACTTAACTGCTAAGGTCATCAGTCCCTAAGCTTACACACTACTTAACCTAAATTATCCTAAGGACAAAGACACACACCCATGCCCGAGGGAGGACTCGAACCTCCGCACTTTATCTTCCCAAGATACTGCTGCTCTCTCTGTCACAAATCTGAGGCAGCACTGAATGACGTATCAGTGTCCGTCGTCCAAGATCAGTTCGACTCAAAGCCCTGCTGGATTTTGTAATGTGACTAGCTTTTGCCTTTACAGGTCACAACTCAATTGTAAATGGCCAAAAAGAGGACTACGGTCATTGCATAACCTAATATTTCCGTATTACTCGCTGAATTCAGTAGAGGCTGAAGTGTGTTCTATAAAGCACATATGTATATCTGAATGGCGGCATTACATCAAATTAATAAACGAATTGTAGAACATTCAAAGTAGGTAAACAAAATGAAGTTATATATTACAGAGTATCTTCATAAAGTGGTAAGGGCGGAAAAAAGTGCATGAAGCCATGCATTAATTAACTAGAAACCAGTACAAAAATTTAAAAAATGTAATATTCACAGCGAAATCTAAATTTCACTGTCCTCAAACTAGTGAGCGAAACGACCACTAAGACCAACACCACCGTTGATTTCTTTGACGCCTAAGTTACGCCAGTTGGCTACCCCGTAGATGTAGATCACGTCGCTCTCGCGAACGATAGCTCCTGGACGTACTGGCGGGTGACGACAGCCATTAAGCTCGCTGCCACAACGTCAAAAGTAGGAATCCCCGACCTGCTAGCGAACCAACTGCTGCGACAGATCCCCCCTGCCGCCACCGCACACCTGGAGGCAATCTTCACTACCGTCGCCGTTACCAAACAGGTGATAAATCTTCTCCTTCCAAGCACTACCATACCATCAGTTTGCTGCTACCTATCAGCAAGCTGTTAGAGAGACTCTACAGGATGTTACAAAAAGGTACGGTCAAACTTTCAGGAAACTTTCCTCACACACAAATAAAGAAAAGATGTTATGTGCACATGTGTCCGGAAACGATTAATTTACATGTTAGAGCTCATTTTAGTTTCGTCAGTATGTACTGTACTGCCTCGATTCACCGCCAGTTGGCCCAATTGAAGGAAGGTAATGTTGACTTCGGTGCTTGTGTTGACATGCAACTCATTCCTCTACAGTACTAGCATCAAGCACATCAGTACGTAGCGTCAACAGGTTAGTGTTCATGACGAACGTGGTTTTGCAGTCAGTGCAATGTTTACAAATGCGGAGTTGGCAGATGCTCATTTGATGGATGGATTAGCACGGGGCAATAGCCGTGGCGCGGTACGTTTGTATCGAGACAGATTTCCAGAACGAAGGTGTCCCGACAGGAAGACGTTCGAAGCAATTGATCGGCGTCTTAGGGAGCACGGAACATTCCAGCCTATGACTCGCGACTGGGTAAGACCTAGAACGACGAGGACACCCGCAATGGACGAGGCAATTCTTCGTGCAGTTGACGATAACCCTAATGTCAGCGTCAGAGAAGTTGCTGCTTTACAAGGTAACGTTGACCACGTCACTTTATGGAGAGTGATACGGGAGAACCAGTTGTTTCCGTACCATGTACAGCGTGTGCAGGCACTATCAGCAGCTGATTGGCCTCCACGGGTACACTTCTGCGAATGGTTCATCCAACAATGTGTCAAACCTCATTTCAGTGCAAATGTTCTCTTTACGGATGAGGCTTCATTCCAACGTGATCAAATTGTAAATTTTCACAATCAACATATGTGGGCTGACGAGAATCCGCACGCAGTTGTGCAATCACGTCATCAACACAGATTTTCTGTGAACGTTTGGGCAGGCATTGTTGGTGATGTCTTGATTGGGCCCGATGTTCTTCCACCTACGCTCAATGGAGCACGTTATCATGATTTCATACGGGATACTCTACCTGTGCTGCTAGAACATGTGCCTTTACAACTACGACACAACATGTGGTTCATGCACGATGGAGCTCCTGCACATTTCAGTCGAAGTGTTCGTACGCTTCTCGACAACAGATTCGGTGACCGATGGATTGGTAGAGGCGGACCAATTCCATGGCCTCCACGCTCTCCTCACCTCAACCCTCTTGACTTTCATTTATGGGGGCATTTGAAAGCTCTCGTCTACGCAACCCCGGTACCAAATGTAGAGACTATTCGTGCTCGTATTGTGGACGGCTGTGATACAATACGCCATTCTCCAGGGCTGCATCAGCGTATCAGGGATTCCATGCGACGGAGGATGGATGCATGTATCCTCGCTAACGGAGGACATTTTGAATATTTCCTGTAACAAAATGTTTGAAGTCACGCTGGTACGTTCTGTTGCTGTGTGTTTCCATTCCATGATTAATGTGATTTGAAGAGAAGTAATAAAATGAGGTCTAACATGGAAAGTAAGCGTTTCCGGACACATGTCTACATAACATATTTTCTTTCTTTGTGTGTGAGGAATGTTTCCTGAAAGTTTGGCCGTACCTTTTTGTAACACTCTGAATGTGTATCAGCTGTTGCATCACGTTATCAAAGGAACAATTCCTCCTAGATGAGCAATTCGTTTCTCGTCAGAATCATGCAGCAACCCCCCCAGCTCCCGCGCCTTGTGGAGGCTGTGGTGGTCGGTCTCGAGAGGAGGGAGATCTTCGGGACAATACTCCTTAATGCCTCGAGAGCCTTCGACTCATTCTGGAATGAGGGGTTCTTCTATAAGCTCCCCATCATACGGTGCCCCTACCACACGTATGTCTGATTTCTTCATTCCTAAGTACCCGCACGTTCTTCAGGCTCAGCGACGCCACACCTATAGAGCACCTGGCGTGCTTCAAAGGTCAGTCCGTTGTCCGTTGTTGAATACCACTGAAAGGCATCAATCAATCCACCAGTCATATATGCTAACTTCGTGGTATTTATAATTTCATAGTTTGATCTAGTAGGCAGCGCCTCTACCGGCATTTTCTCATACTTCACATGCCAGAGAGGAAGATCATTCCTGGAATCCTGATAGTGTGTGTTTTATTCTCATATTTACGACTTGTACACTATGTACCTGTAACAACCTGTCCTCAACACGAACGATCGCTTCACTGAATGAATGTGAGTGTAATTACAATGCACGCAATTTTCGAAGCTGAACCATGGTGCTGCTTATTGGCGAAAGTTGTCTGCCGAGCGTTTTAAACATGTGGCGACGTGGTTGGTTACTACGGGCCCATGCACTGACGGTGCTGTGTTCGAATTTTGTGTGTTAAACCAAGTGCAAAATTTTCAGGTGAAAGTTCCAGGCATTGTTTCTGCTGTGTTCTGATTGGAGGAGACGCATGCTATTTATTACTGGCAACTTCCTGTTGGTGATTAATCAGCGCGCTCACCAAGTTTGTTCGCTCTCTGTACTGTACACAGAGGCGAGGCAGTTTGGATTTCACAGAGAAGTTACCAGGACGTGGAAGAGACCACTCGCACCACAAAGTCGCCGTTCCGTAAGTACTCGTATGACACGCTGCTTCTGCGAGCACTTGAAAGACGATTTTGGATGGGTGGTGGTAAGTTCCCATGGGACCAAACTGCTGACGTCATGGGTCCCTAGACTTACACATTACCTAATCTAACTTAAACTAACTTACGCTAACGACAACACACACACACACGCCCATGCCCGATGGATAACTCGAACCTCGTGAACCGTGGCAAGGCATCTCACACCGCACGGCACGCCGCGCGGCGATTTTGGATGGGAGTTAGTACAGTTTCGAGTTAGCAATCTCTATAACGATTAAACTCAATCGTTAGGAGCAGTGCGAGATTCTCGCGAGTGATACTGCCGCAACAGTTTTCTTAGATCCATATGGACCCAAACTTGTTGCTTAATCGGTCACGATTCACTTCATATATCATGCATTCAGTTAACTTTTATGACTGTTTTGCTGAATTATGATGATCAATAAGTTATTACGGCTTTTCTGTAAGGAACGATAGTGTTAAATTTTTATATGTGTTTCATGTAAATGCAATTCAGGTGTACGCTCCATCTGGTACCGAGCGCCGCGGGTTTCGAATCTGCGCCAGACGTCGTGGACTTTTTATATGATGGGGAAGCATTTTAGAAAACCACAAATTCCGACAGAAACGCCTCCCATTTCCCTAAGCTCGCTGACATTAAAGAAAACGCGAGGTTTCAAGAATTCATCGTTGCCTTGAAAGAATCACAAGGATAGTTTTCTAAACGCTTTGAGGACACTGTCAATTTTTCATCTGCGTGCGAGGCCATATCCTTTACTATTGAAAGCACCCTTCTGGGTGTGCAGATGTAGCTGATTGATCTGCACTGTAATTTTCGTTTTAAAAGCAAATCCTTTTAACTTAAAATTATCCACGACTTCTACGTTGTTTTCCTCAGGTAGAGTTTCCACCTCTCCATTATGAGCTTATAAAAGTGCTACAATATTTCGATCAACATAAGTGTGGGTAAAATCTTTTTTCGATTATGAAACTAAATAAGTCATGATTATGTGGCAGTGGCAACATGAAAGCAAAAATCTCTGAAATTGTCCGCGTTTGTACGTATGTCAACAGTTTGTACCAGATAAAATTTATATCGTGTCTTCACACGATATAATTGAAAACTTGTTTTGCTTGTGGTATATTTCGTTGACAAATGTCAAATATAAAACCAAGTTGTATGCAGTGCTACTGAATTGCCATTTAAATGTGGCGTGTTAGCAGTTTTCCCTTCAGCGTGCCGTGGCAGTGGGGGTAGTGTGCGTCCAGAATGAGCACTGACACATTACAGACCACTGCTCGTGAGCCTAACTCTTGGCTGACCTTGCGTTGCAGGAAGTCTTCATTGTGTACTGTATCAGTCCATTCTGATCTTGAGCTGTTTTCGGTCATACCACATTTCAGTCTCTTGTCATCGTTTACGTTTAACGCATTTTACAACAATAAAGATCTTTACTCCAAACATTGCTTTGCATGAATTTTTATTCTCACTGTTTATTTTTGTTGCATCCTTATTCTAACTCAGAGTCAGACTGCTTCTCAAATTTAATTCATTTACTTTTTTTTATTATAGCAACAAAGTCATAAAATTTCATTTATGTGGGTAATCCAGGAAATAACAAGCTGTTCCTGCTGTGTAAATTCATATTAGAAATCCAACCAAGTCGAATGGTTTCGTTGACATCTTGTCTGAGTGTACAGTAAGTGCCAATTTAAACCTGTGGGTATTGTGCATTCTATCATTGTTTAAAATTGATTGGGTTACACAATGTTTTGTTGATAGTGAGAGTTTCACGAAACTCAAAGAGTTCCAGGGTGCGAAACTTTTTGGATTAATTATGAGCTGCAGAACGAAGTAAACAACTTCCTAAGTGCATTGGCGGCATCCGACAGTAACACGCCAGTTCTACAGCTCGTGTAGAGATATCACGAACGCTCAGATAGAAGAAGTAGAGGTGTATAGTAATCATCAACTGTGTAAATGAAAAGCTGTTATTTTTGTTGTGGGCTTGAGTCTGAGCTCTCAAGGCTAGTGTATCGTACATAATTACGGCAACTACTTCCAAATGGCTCTGAGCTTTATGGGACTTAACATCTTAGATCATCAGTCCCCTAGAACTTAGAACTGCTTAAACCTAACTACCTAAGGACATCACACACACCCATGCCCGAGGCAGGATTCGAACCTGCGACCGTAGCAGTCCCGCGGTTCCGGACTGCAGCGCCTAGAACCGCACGCCCACCGCGGACGGCCAACTACTTCCATTACAATCTGCTTACAGTAGTCGAGCTTTGGTCTCCCCTAAAAATTGTTAATACCCTCTCTCCAAATTTCCCGCAATTACCGCATTAACTATCGTCTGACGCGAAAGCATGTGTCCTATCAAACTATTCCTTATTTTAGCCAAATTGTACCATACAGATATTTTCTTCCATTCTCGATTCAGTACCGTTTTAAGTGTTCAAGCTATCTATCAATCTAACCTGCAACATTTTTCTGCACACCAGTGTTGGTATTAATGAAATGTATATCTTGAATTTTTAAGAACTAAACAGTTGTTTCTTCCTGCATTATGCTGGTATCAGTGGTTCAGTAAATGTGGTAGTACAGGCGCAAGTTCAGTGACCTTTACGCTACTTACATGGAGAGCTTTAGTCAGGAATTAGCGTGATTGCAGATTACCGTCGCTTGCAGCGACCGTTATGTTGCAGTTAGGCACAACGTTTCGATCTAGCTGTACATGATCACGGACTATTTACTAATTTCTTCCTAAGAGCATTACGTTATTGACTACCATTGTATCTAAATCAGCGAAATATCAGAAAAGCACAAAACAGCATTACTTCTTTGGAAGATGCCCGCACAGCCAAAATAATTCCTTCCTTCAAGTAAGCGAAGAATTTTACTGGAAAACTAAACTATATTAAACAAGGCCAGTAAGCAAAACCTTTACACACATACTTACGCATCAGTTCAGTGGAACCGTTTGTGGAAAAAAAAAATACAGGTCAGAACACTTACATTTAACACAATATCCCCTAAGCTAAGTAATTAATTCAAACTGTTAGACACTCACTTATAAGATCAGTGGTACGAGAAAAAATGAACCATTTAATATATTATTGTGACCAGCGTATGGCATATTTAGAAACAAATATATCATGCGAAATAAAACTTTATATTTTTCACTAAACTGTTCACAAATGTCCTTCATTTCATTACTGAGACTTGATTCTATAGTTCTAATTCTTGCATTTGTTTCATCTGTTGTGTGTGTTGTCATAATGTTACCTCTATAAACTGCGGAGTCAACTTCTTTCGCTTTCCAATGGCTGAAGAAAATTTTTGTAAAATTTTTGTTCTTGTACGCAACGGACTGCACATACAGCTTATTAATATAAACTTACCTTCAGTTAGTTCTGTAGAGCTGTCGGCGGTAGCAGGAAGTTTCCACTAAACCTACAAACATGTTTTTCCATCTGCAAACAAAATGGCTTTGTGAGAGGCTCGTGGGTAATTCAGGCATTTGTAGTTTCTATCACTAACTGCAGCACTACGTAAGAAGAAACTGAAGCAAAGCTGTATTTTGAGTGTTGATCCGAGTTACAGTATTTAAGAAACTTCATGTACCAACCATGTAGAAATTTACTTCGTAGTAGATTGAGAAGTAGGTGTTCTTTAACATTTTAATATCAGTTTATACGTTGTGAAAACCTGGATAGTCCAAATTAGAATTGTCACCGATTCATCTACTGGTTTTCCAACAGTTCGTTCTGTTCTTCTCTAGAAATGGCGAACTCACTATGAAACGAGCTCATATGGGCGCGAAATCGGATAGCATTTTGTTGCTATTTTTAACTGACACTTGGTGTCTGTCGTGTTGTCGTTACGCAAGAACCGAGTACGACACGCCGAGGCAGATGCAAAGATCAGTGTTAGCCGTGCTCTGAGAGGAAGGAACAAACTGAGGACGGCCGTGGTACATGAGCAGCTGGCTCGCGAAATATTAATGCGTGCTCCGCGGGCTGCAAGACGGCATCGATTATCGCTTGGCGGCAGCAGCTGGCTCCGTCTTTGTTCGCAGCCATTACTCGCCGCGGCTAGGTAAGGGCCCGCCGACACGCACGCAGGCCTAATAATCTCATAACTCAGCCGCGTATCGTCCGCCCGCGTCACGCGACGCGGTGCGCGCCCGCCAGACGCAGCCGCATTACAAAACTTCCCCCGCTGCGCATGTTTTATGTATCGTATTCAGATGGGGCCGCGCGTCCGAAGTGAACGCCAACTTCGCACGTGGTGAGAGCCCGGGACGTCCGGCAAATCGCCCCTGCCCGCCTCTCACCTCGTCGTGTCGCCCAGCATCTCAAACTGCTTCTCGATTCCTTCTATCCTGTGGCGTTTCTTCCGCGAAGATACTTCCGTCTACCTTACTGAAACACGGAGAATACATTTCCTCGAGGCCAGAATAAAAGATTCGGGAATAGCTACGCCTGGAACGTAGGTCTCCGTGGATATGAAACGTGGACGGAATCTAAACGATTAGAAACTTTTTAAACGTGGTGTTACAAGAGAATCCAGCTCTGAGTACCGGTCCTGCACCAATTTTCATATTTTGCTTTAAGCAGTGCATTATACCTGTTATAGTTAATTTCAGAACTAATTTTTAGAAACTTTAGTGACGGGAAAATCAAGAAAGGTATCCCAGAGAGTTCAGATTTATGACTATTCGTATTCTTTATACACCGATGATCTAAATCGCACAAGGTTTCGTATGTCGCTTTAGATAGTACATCTATAGATATTAGAGTTAAATTGAATTTCAGGTTCGATTCCCGGCGGGGTCAGGGATTTTCTCTGCCTCGTGATGACTGGGTGTTGTGTGGTGCCCTTAGGTTAGTTAGGTTTAAGTAGTTCTAAGTTCTAGGGGACTGATGACCATAGATGTTAAGTCCCATAGTGCTCAGAGCCATTTGAAGCATTCTTTTTTAATTTCAGGAATAAATTTCCATACTGAAACTGTAGATCGACATCAAATATAAATACTAAAATTTCTGTGTGTTTTCGTCATTCTTGGAATTATTCAGCATAACGTATTGCATCCTTACTGTTAAGTATGTTCCAAATCAGTTGCCAGAAAAATTCAAGTCCCGCAGACATAAGCTTTTCTAAATGGTTCAAATGGCTTTGAACCTAAGGACATCACACACATCCATGCCCGAGGCAGGATTCGAACCTGCGATCGTAGCGGTCGCGCGGTTCCAGACTGTAGCGCCTAGAGCCGCTCGGTCACCCCGGCCGGCGAAGAGAGTCAATGAGATTCTGGAAGGTACCGACACAGATGTGGAAGCCAGTTCCGTGTCCAGCTGCGCTATGTTTCTTGGCTGAGTATCCATGGCGTGAAAGGCCAGATCGAGATGGTCCCACATATTCTCCAATGGGTTTCTCAATCTGAGGAATTTGGTGTCCATGGATGTACCGTAAAGTCATCCCAGGGCACTTGGAACCTCGCGCGTACGCTGCGAGCTGTGTCACACGTTGCACTGTAGAGGAAAAACAAGCTGCATATAGCGGTGGGTACGGTAGTTTAAAATATCGGAATACTTGTGTCGATTTATTGTGCTTTCCAGAACGACTAGATCACCCAAGAAATGCCAAGAAAACATTCCCCAGACCATAATATTCTCTACACTCCCTGATGTTTGCAGGGCGCTTGCTTTCAGACGTTTCACGCCGTACACGCCAACGGCAGCCTGTCCAGTGGAGCATGAAACGAGTTCATCTGGAAAGACCGCCGGTCGCCATCCAGTGGACGTCTAGGTGTGGTAGTGGCGTGAAAATTCCATCTAGCCTTCGTTGTAGATGAATAGAAGTCAGCACGGGTGCACGAACCAGGCGCCTGCTGCGGAGGCCCAAATGCACCAACGTTTGCTGAACTGTTGTTGGGGAGACACTTGGGTCACCTGGGCGGTCAGTTGCTGAGCAGTTGAAAGTGTATTCGCCTGCACGCATCTCCGCAATCGCCGTTCACTCCTGTCGTCTATGGGCCGTGGTGCCCCACTGTTGCCTCAGCGCCGGCTTTGCAGAGCACGATTTTGCCATGCACGGTATACTTTAACCACGGCTGCTCTTGAACAGTTTACAGATTTAGCTGTTTAGCGAATGCTTGTAGCCTTGGCCCGTGAGCCGATGATCATGCTCTTTCTGGACGTTAGATAAATCGCTCCGTTTCCACATTACGACACCGACTGCACTGCTATCCGCTTCCATGTGATACGCTTTCTATATCCTCCGCTGCTAGTGCTGTCACCCGTCGCTTGTGAGCAGTTATTGCCCGATGACGTCGAACATAGGCGGTGGACACATTAATGTGACTGAGCGTGTATGACCACTACTATTCATCATTTATATAAATGACAAATAGGATAAAATCGGAAAATCTTTAAGGCTGTTCACGCACGATGCTGTTGTATTAGACAAGTCGCAACGCTAGAGAAGTACAGCATAATACTGCAAGACCTGCAGAGGATCGATCTTTGGTGCAGATACTGAGGATTAACGCTCGGAACAACAAATGACACCTTCTGCGTGGAAACTGGCGAAACGACCCGTTATCTTTTTCATTACACGGTTGACGAACAGTCACTGTCAGCAATCACAACCACATCCATGAAATAACTAGGAGCATGCGTACGCAGCGAATGAAAGTGCAACGGAAACGTAGAATTAATCAGATGTAAGGCGGATACCAGAGAGATGTTCATTGCGTGAATTCCCAGCAAGCGTAGTCTTCCCACGAAGAAAGCAGCTACAAAATGCTTGTTCTACCGTTGTTTGGGTAATGGCGCCTGTACTAAGCGGGAGTGATGAAGCGAATAGAGTTCATGCAAAAATAGCAGTGCCTTTCATCACAGATTCGTTTACTATGTGCGGAAACGTCACAGAGATGCACATCCAACGCCAGTCGCAAACGCTACGAGAAAGCCGCCGTGTAACACAATGTTGTTTACTGTTAAAATTCCAAGACCGTATGCCCTAAGAAGTGTGAGCCAATACAAGTGTCTCGCGAAATGGTGATGAAAGTAAAATTAGAGATTCGAGTTTAATTAGACGCTTATTAACAGTAGTCTTTCCAGCGCACCGTTCGCGACTGGGCCAGGAAAGATGGAAAATGACACCATGTACTCTTCGAGACACACCGTACGCGAGCCTTCGGAGTACGGGACTACCACACAAGCACATTTTGGAAGCCTAATAGTCTAGCCCCAGGAGCCTTGATGCCCATGTCAGTGGCTGGCAGGCCTGCACTGTCCTTAAGGCATCTCTTCCTGGCGCCACATACATACAAAGTATCTTAATTTGCGTTGCTCTCTCACCTTCCAATAAGTTCCATAACAACCATCAGCAAACAACGCAGTCATTTGTTACTCCCGCAAAGGGTTTGATTTTGGTATGGGAGCTATGTGATGTTTTACGCCAAAGCTACAGTAAAAATCGATATTGTCTTCTTCAGACATTAAAAATTCTTGAAGGCCTTACTGCGTTTACAAAAGAATGTACACTACATTTTGTATTTCTTATCACCAATATAACGAAGTGTATACGTATGACGTGAAGCAAAGAGACACCTAGGCCGCTCAATAGTATACCGAAGCTATGACTTCTAGTGTAGACGTCGTAAGAGACTGTTTATAGTGTAGAGCTGTATGCTACAATGAAGGCACTGGAGCTAAGTGATCTAAAATACACAGAACTAATTTCTCTGCGGCAGCAGTAGTAGAAGCATTTGTCATTCCGTTGGATACGAGGGGCTTGTCGGCGTTTGTGGAAGTGAGAAGCAGATTTGGCATACAGGATGGCCTGCTGGGATCATTATGTGAGATAGTGTGGCATTCAACTACAGGCTGAGCCTCTTACTGCTGTAAGATGAGCGGTAACGGACAGTAATCTGCTGTGAATGAAGAGGTTTCTCCCATGAGAAGAGGTCAGCCTGATGCGTGTCACATACCCTATTTAGGCACGACTTCTTTCTGCAACAGGAGGAGCTGACAAAGTGTGGGGTTTGTCGCATAAAAACCACTGTAACGCACATTTTAATATATCTATGAATCAGTAAAAAGGGGAGATGCTAATTTAGGTGAAAAGGTACCCTTTTGTTTTTATATAAATGTGCTAAAAAGTATAACATACTTAGTGCAGGCTGCAGCCTACTATCTAAAGCTGGGGCATTTATGTAAGGTTTTACTGCGTGAGGTGGCAAAGTATTTAATATAATGGATTTTTATTCCACGAGACAGGGATTCAGTTCCCTGCACAGGCATTCAGATATCCTTTACTCACAATATCTCTACATCGCTCCGATTTAATGAGAGCGCTGAAGTACTCTCACATCCTTCCACGCTACATAATTGTGCGGCATCTCTAATGATCTGTCGTCGACAGGTTAGTAAGCTCCTTCCATTCAGGATGTTACACAGTGAGTGGAAAATATTTTTTTAGTCCGGTAATCATCCACCCACACTTTTCTTGTGCACTGTTTCTGGTTCTACTACGTATGCAAGAATCTTTACGTGAAGACTGCAAATGGGAGAGAGTTACTGGAAATGGACGCTGGGTGACTGGGTCGTGAGTCATGCTTGAATAGCTCAAAATAATTACCCCATGAAAGACAAGAATCCGGGTTCGAATCACAGACTGACATACAGTTTTAATATGCCAACATGTTTAAAATTCATCGAAATTTACGACTGATACACAAAAAAACAATAACGATAATAAACCGCATTTCACATAAAATATCTGCAACAAAAATGCGTTTCCTAAAACTGTAAAATCCAGCATATATAACATTGATAAAAAAACAGTCCCTCTCTCCAACAAATAACATTCAGAGAGCAATTATAAGCAAAATGTATGAAAATTGTGGAATAGAATGGAATACCGAGTACATCATCCATATACACAATGCAGAAAGCTGCAGACAAGCCCCTAAAATAATGGTTACCATACATACAGGTATGAGAAGAATGTAACTTGTGGAACGTATAGCAGAAGTAGACCAGAAAATGCTGACCAGTCAGATTCAAACTTTGATGAAAAGTAAGGTTAATAGTTTCTACTAGCACCAAAAACCCGAAAAAACGTTTAGGAACTAGGGTCGCCAGATATACAATATCGTGATGCAATCAGGAAAGGAACACAAACACGGAGTTTCGAGGGAAGAAAGAGCAGCGCCAAGCAAAATAAATGGTATAATAGGAAGACACTCACTCGTTGAAACAATAATTAAGTAAAAGGAAGGCCCGTAAAGGTTGATTTCGCGTTACCAACAGTGAGCCATTCAAAATAGAAGATGTAGAAGAAAAGAGGTAAAACCGACGAAAAAGTAATTGTAGAGCAAAAGGCGTAAGGGGAAGAAAAAAGTTGGATGCAATTACCAGAACGCAGCAAACAGAACGAATACAGCATATTACAGATAATGGTAATAGGATGTGTGACTGCTGTGTACGGACGCAGGAGGAGCTGGCCACTGTTCGCGAACAGCTGAGTGTGTTGATGGCCGCGGTCAGCCGTCTTCAGGCTGCTGCCTCGGAGTGTAGCGGCAGTGGGGAGTTAGGTGCGTCGCATGGTACACCCCAGGTGTTACATGCTTCACCCACTGTCCCTGCTGTCGAGACACCTTCACGGGTACCGAACGCGGTTGGGCCACCCTCTTCCCAAGGGGAGTGGCGGGTTCAGAGGCGTTCGCGGCGCACGAGGCGGAGGGTAAATGTGGAGGCTGGCCGTGTCGCATCGCCCGCTCTGCCTGTGAGTGGACATGTGGCCGCTCCTTCAGCAAGGTCCGAGCAGGCACATGGGGGGAGGGGTTTATTAGTTATTGGGAGCTCCAACGTTAGGCGGGTGATGGAGCCCCTTAGGGAAATAGCGGAAAGGTCGGGAAAGAGGGCCAGTGTTCACTCTGTCTGCTTGCCGGGAGGTCTTATCCGAGATGTGGAGGAGACCCTGCCGGCGGCGATAGAGAGCACTGGGTACACCCGACTGCAAATTGTTGCTCATGTCGGCACCAATTACTCCTGCCGTCTGGGTTCAGAGGTTATCCACAGTTCGTACAGGCGGTTGGCGGAATTGGTGAAGGCGGAAAGCCTCGCTCGCGGGGTGGAATCAGAGCTAACTATTTGTAGTATCGTTCCCAGAACCGATCGCGGTCCTCTGGTTTGGAGCCGAGTGGAAGGCTTAAACCAGAGGCTCAGACGATTCTGCGGAGATCTGGGGTGTAAATTTCTCGACCTCCGCTATCGGATGGAGAAATGTAGGGTCCCCCTGAATAGGTCAGGCGTGCACTACACGCCGGAAGCGGCTACAAGGGTAGCGGAGTACGTGTGGAGTGCACATGTGGGTTTTTTAGGTTAGAGAATTCCCTCCCTAGCCCCGACAAGACGCCTTCCGAGACGCGGCAAGGTAGGAGTAGGCAAAATGCAACAGGGAATAACAATATTAATGTGCTAATAGTAACAGGAGCGTCTATAGAAAGGTCCCAGAACTGCTCTCATTAATAAACGGTCACAACGCCCATATAGTACTAGGGACAGAAAGTTGGCTGAAACCAGACGTAAACAGTAATGAAATTCTAAACTCAGATTGGAATGTATACCGCATAGATAGGCTGGACAGTGAAGGGGGAGGCGTGTTTATAGCGATAAGAAGTGCAATAGTATCGAAGAAAATTGACGGAGATCCGAAATGTGAAATAATTTGGGTGAAGGTCACGGTTAAAGCAGGCTCATCATGGTAATTGGATGTCTCTATAGGCCCCTTGGCTCAGCAGCTGTTGTGGCTGAACACCTGAAGGATAATTTGGATAATATTTCGAGTAGATTTCCCCACCATGTTATAGTTCTGGGTGGAGATTTTAATTTGCCGGATATAGACTGGGAGACTCAAACGTTCATAACGGGTGGCAGGGACAAAGAATCCGGTGAAATTTTTTTAAGTGCTTTATCTGAGAACTACCTTGAGCAGTTAAACAGAGAACCGACTCGTGGCGATAACATATTAGACCTTCTGGTGACAAACAGACCCGAACTATTTGAAACAGTTACGCAGAACAGGGAATCAGCGATCATAAAGCAGTTACTGCATCGATGATTTCAGCCGTAAATAGAAATATTAAAAAAGGTAGGAAGATTTTTCTGTTTAGCAAAAGTGACAAAAAGCAGATTACAGAGTACCTGACGGCTCAACACAAAAGTTTTGTCTCAAGTACAGATAGTGTTGAGGATCAGTGGACAAAGTTCAAAGCCAACGTGCAACATGCGTTAGATGAGTATGTGCCAAGCAAGATCGTAAGAGATGGAAAAGAGCCACCGTGGTACAACAACCGAGTTAGGAAACTGCTGCGGAAGCAAAGGGAACTTCGCAGCAAACGTAAACATAGCCAAAGCCTTGCAGACAAACAAAAATTACGCGAAGCTAAATGTAGTGTGGGGAGGGCTATGCGAGAGGCGTTCAATGAATTCGAAAGTAAAGTTCTGTGTACTGACTTGGCAGAAAATCCTAAGAAATTTTGGTCTTATGTCAAAGCGGTAGGTGGCTGAAAACAAATGTCCAGACACTCTGTGACCAAAATGGTACTGAAACATAGGATGACAGACTAAAGGCCGAAATACTAAATGTCTTTTTCCAAAGCTGTTTCACATAGGAAGACTGCACTGTAGTTCCTTCTCTAGATTGTCGCACATATGACAAAATGGTAGATATCGAAATAGACGAGAGAGGGATAGAGAAACAATTAAAATCGCTCAAAAGAAGAAAGGCCGCTGGACCTGATGGGATACTAGTTCGATTTTACACAGAGTACGCGAAGTAACTTGCCCCTCTTCTTGCAGCGGTGTACCGTAGGTCTCTAGAAGAGCGTAGCGTTCCAAAGGATTGGAAAAGGGCACAGGTCATCCCCGTTTTCTAGAAGGGACGTAGAACTGATGTGCAGAACTATAGACCTATATCTCTAACGTCGATCAGTTGTAGAATTTTGGAACACGTATTATGTTCGAGTATAATGACTTTTCTGGAGGCTAGAAATCTACTCTGTAGGAATCAGCATGGGTTTCGAAAAAGACGGTCGTGTGAAACCCAGCTCGCGCTATTCCTCCACGAGACTCAGAGAACCATAGACACAGGTTCACAGGTAGATGCCGTGTTTCTTGACTTCGACAAGGCGTTCGATACAGTTCCCCACAGTCGTTTAATGAACAAAGTAAGAGCATATGGAATATCAGACCAATTGTGTGATTGGATTGAAGAGTTCCTAGATAACACAACGCAGCATGTCATTCTCAAGGGAGAGAAGTCTTCCGAAGTAAGAATGATTTCAGGTGTACCGCAGGGGAGTGTCATAGGACCGTTGCTATTCACAATATACATAAATGACCTTGTGGATTATATCGGAAGTTCACTGAGGCTTTTTGCAGATGACGCTGTGGTGTATCGAGAGGTTGTAACAATGGAAAATTCTACTCAAAATGCAGGAGGATCTGCAGCGAATAGACGCATGGTGCAGGGAATGGCAATTGAATCTCAATGTAGACAAGTGTAGTGTGCTACGAATACATAGAAATATAGTTTCCTTCTCATTTAGCTACAAAATAGGTCAGCAACTGGAAGCAGTTAATTCCATAAATTATCTGGGAGTACGCATTAGGAGTCATTTAAAATGGAATGATCATATAAAGTTGATCGTCGGTAAAGCAGATGCCAGACTGAGATTCATTGGAAGAATCCTGAGGAAATGCAATCGGAAAACAAAGGATGTAGGTTACAGTACGCTTGTTCGCCCACTGCTTGAATACTGCTCAACAGTGTGGGATCCGTACCAGATAGGGTTGATAGAAGAGAGAGAGAAGATCCAACGGAGAGCAGCGCGCTTCGTTACAGGATCATTTAGTAATCGCGAAAGCGTTACGGAGATGATAAACTCCAGTGGAAGACTCTGCAGGAGGGACGCTCAGTAGCTCGGTACGGGCTTTTGTTAAAGTTTCGAGAACATACCTTCACCGAAGAGTCAAGCAGTATATTGCTCCGTCCTACGTATATCTCGCGAAGAGACCATGAGGATAAAATCAGAGAGATTAGAGCCCACACAGAAGCATACCGACAGTCCTTCTTTCCACGAACAATACGAGGCTGGAATACAAGAGAGAACCGATAGAGGTACTCAGGGTATCCTCCGCCACACACCGTCAGGTGGCTTGCGGAGTATGGATGTAGATGTAGAAGACACAATATCGTTTGCATGCTGTTACAGTTTTCTCAGTTGTCCGTGGGTCTTCGCGAGCATGCGAGCGCACGCCCACTCCCTCGTGTGTGTTTGTGTGTGTGTGTGTGTTTGTGTGTGTGTGTGTGTGTGTGTGTGTGTGTCAGTTACTTCTTCGTGTTCGTATTCCACAGGAAGAATTTTCAAGTTACTCAAATAGCTCAGGCATTTAATCTCGCTAAGTGGTATTTTTCCTGTCGTTTGGGTTATGGCTTTTTGTGTGAAGTCGCTGTCATGCGTTGCATACTCTTCAGAGGCAGAAATTTTATCTGTAACTCAATCTTTTGCAATTATTTATGATACTGGCTAAGCTTTGAAAAATATGTATTGAGGTATATGTACGTAGTTCGTCTGTAAGAAAGTAGCTTTCTATCGCCAACCACAACAACGCTTTTTTAAGCAAAGCAATAGCAAGGCATTTTCCATAACACGCTTTACGAATGGTGGGGGGTTGGGGCTACTTTACGCCCATCCAAAGAAATTTTAAAAAATTGGTGAAGTGTTGTTGACTTATATTAACAAAATACTTTTTAACGAGTTACTGATGTGTTCGTAGGGCCGAGAACGTGTAAACATCTTTTAGCACACCATTAACAACGTCAACCCACTTTCAATAACGTGCTGTGTATTACCAAGGGGGGTTTACTTTGTACCGATCCGAAAAAAATTTAAAAAATGCAAGTTTTGTTAACTATTAATGACTTTTACTCGCGACATACTTTTTAAAGCGGTATTGATGTGTAAATAAGGTCATTAACCTAAAATTATTGAATATGACATTCATTGGGAGAGTGCCATCTAATATTAACACGTAAATTTTTTGACTAAGTTTAACTGAAGAACTTAAAATATTTATCGAATCAGGTACAATAACTTATTAAAAGCAAGAAATATTTCAGAATATTAAAATATAGAACAACTGACTAAATCACAATATTTTCAAAAGATGGACATAAGGCTACCCCCTCCCCACCCCATCTTGGTATTATGAGGGTTAATACGCGAGAAAACTGTATGTATTAAATACGTTTCCGTGTTCCTTTTAATAAAAGATATTTCCTTCTCAGTGCAAAGTTCTCTTGCAACATTTTAGTTAATAATTGGAAGAATGTCAAATATGTAATTCGAAGACACAGAAATCTTTTAAAAATGAGGTTCACTTATTCGAAGTTAAACACTGCTGTAACTCCAGTTACCTGCAGGCTTCACAAATCACTATAAATGGTAAGGCAGAGGATAGTTTTCGTAATACATTGTACTGAGGTTTCTTCTGTTCAGTTAATTAACGAAGCGTGTGGAAGATGAGAGAAAATGGTATGCTTTTCTATCGGACGCGTTTCTTAGGGGATCGGGCAGTTCGGATTTTTCAGGATATCTGCTTCACACTTTCGAGGGTCGAACCAGATTTTGCTTTTAGGCGCTGCTCTTCATTGTACACGATCGGTGACACCTGTTAGTTCCTATGCATTTGGATCTCAGGCTTTCAAATACTTTTTTATCTAGAGTTGATAACAGCAAATGTTTGTAGAATCAAAGAGATGTGTTAGTTCCACTTCATATATCCCACACATTGTTCATTCACGATATTTAACTGAAGTGACTGACTTCATTTTAACCTTAAAACTAATAGGAGCAATACGTTTGCGTCGTATGGTGCATGTATTTTTAATATTAACCTCACTCAGAGCTATTCTATACACCTAATGGACGACTACTACCATCAAAATGATATTAATAACCGTACGTAGTATCATGGTATATAGGTACAACAATGGTACAGATTTACAGCCCAATAAAGCACTCCGTCTTCAAGCGGCCCATCGGGACCGACCGACCGCCATGTCATCCTTAGTTGAGACTGTGGATAGAAGGGGTGTGTGGTCAGCATCCCGGTCGTTATGATGGTTTTGTTTGACGGGAGACACTATTCGGACGAGTAGTTCCTGAATTGGCATCACGAGGCTGAGTGCACCCCAAAAAATGGCAATAGTGCGTGGTGACCTGGATTGTTACCCATCCAAGTGCCGGCCACGCCCGACAGCGCTTAAGTTCGGTGATCTGACGGGAACCTGTGTATCAACTGCGGCAAGGCCGCTGCTGCAGCACGGTCAAGTAATGTAAAATTATGCAACGAATGAGAAAACGCTATGTATACGAGAGCGAATCAAATATAGACTGTGAGTATAATAAAATTATTAATTATTATACAAATGTTACACAAAGTTCTTTATATCAGAATAAAACGTCAGACCGTCCTGTGTTTCTTCTAGTCGTCCAACCATACGAAAATCGGTCAAGGAAAAGTCAGGTAAATATGATGCATGTAGAATATCTAAATCCTCAGGTCTTCGATAGCCTCAATAGCTATACGAGTTAAATGGTCAGTGTACTCGCAGAATATCTGAAGACTACATGTGCAACTACATCCATACTCTACAAGTCGCTCTGCAGCACATTGCGGAGCGTACTTCATATGGTACCACGTATTTGTAAATCTTAAATTCCTCTATGCCTCTTCACGTGGCACAACATACTGGGAAATCCTAAATGCTTCTATGCCTCTTTTACAGCGCCTCTAACGGAGTAATGCATAGAAGGCTGTAGTATATTTGTAGATTCTCAATTAATAATGCTTCTTGATCGTACGTAGGCCATCTTCAAGCGCCAGCCAATTCAGTGGTGTGTTTTTTTTTTTTTTTTTTTTGTTTAAGTTAAATAACTCGTGTTAGTCCTGTTTGGTGTGGATACTACACAGATGAGCGACATTCAAAGTTGGAGCACACGACTGTTTTGTAAGCAATCTCCTTTGTAGATCAGTTTCATTTTCCCAGTATCGTACATAAAGCATATAAAGAAAGTTGTCAAGTTGAAAATGATTTGTTAGGACTGAGAATTATGCACTGATGGTTGTTTCCATGTGTGACATGTTGTGCTTCAAGAGGGCGCTCGTTTCCTTCGAGTGAAAGGCTCTCTTAACCTACACTGCTGTAGACTGTGTTCGGAAAGTCTTTGGTTTGGGTGATAAAGAATCATACCATAACATACTCTCTCTCTTCGTTTCTGAACAATGGAAGTGATACGGGTTGCTTTACCGGTAACGTTTCTCGCAAGAAGGCATCGTCTTCTCATTCAGCGTATCACAGAAATTGTCAACACACATCAGCACCTTGCCATTTCAGTTCAGGAGTAAGCCGCTACGGACAATGCCGTGTTCCTACAGTGCCATCTAGTGATCATCAAGAGGACTTTAACGGCCGCAGTGTTTTCTGGAGTCAAAATACGATGTGACTTGCCTGTACCAGTAGGACAGGATATACCATTTATGAACTTTTGACTCCATCAGTAGACTTGGAGAGGCCGGCCGGAGTGGCCGAGTGGTTCTAGGCGCTTCAGTCTCGAACTGCGCGATCGCTACGGTCGCAGGTTCGAATCCTGCCTGGGGCATGGATGTATGTGATGTCCTTAGGTTAGTTAGGTTTAATTAGTACTAAGTTCTAGGGGACTGATGACCTCAGATGTTAAGTCCCACAGTGCTCAGAGGCATTTGAACATTTTTAGACTTGGAGTGAAAAACATCACACTCGGTCAGAAGGCTGGGATGAAATTCGCACCATCGCTACACAGAACCTGATAGCAGCATACATGAAATGTATTCTCAGTTGCAAATATGGACCACCATCAGCTGTATAATGGAATAACGAGAGTGAAAATTTGTTACAATCCAACACAGAGCCCACAAGAGACTCCACCTCCTGGAACTCCTGTCCGGCCAAACATGGTTACTGCATCCTTCCATCATCTTTTACACCTACAGATCCTTGATCTGCCCCATCCTTTGTTACGCCTGCGTTGCTTGGATTTACGCCCCTCCCGGGTTCTATAAAGCCTTTCAAATCCTAGAACGCCATGCACTCCGACTCGCCTTCCATATCCGCCATCTGTCCCCCACGTGCATCCTCTACGACCTCATACACTTCCCCCACCTTCTCCTTTTCCTTGAACATGTCTGCTCCCTGTACATTGTCCGCTGACTTGATCCCCTCCACCCCCGGGTGTCTCTATTCCTCACCACCCCCTGCCTGTTGCTGCGCCTTTACCGTTGTGTCCTGCCCTCTCTCCATCTCCACACCCTCCACCTCCTTTCCCAATGCAGCTTCCAGCACCTATCCCTCCCGGATGATGAACTTCACTCTGACATCTACCCCTCCTACCAACTCTAACCCCACCTTCCTCCTGCTTCCTCCTCAGGGCTCCCTCTCCTCCCCCTCCCTTTTCCTGAGTGGCTTTCACCCTCCTATACCCCGTCCCTCTCCCTTGCTACCCTTCAGTGTTCTGCACTCCCTCCTACCTTTTCTTCCCTCATCATCTCCCACCCTGCCTGTCTCCTGTCTCTTGATGTACCTCCTGCCCCCCTTTTTTTCTCTTCCTCTCACCCCCCCCCCAGCCTCACCCACCGCACCTTCCTCCCCTCTTTTTCCCTCCTCTGCAGCCTCGAGTCCCTCGGCAGGTCCCTACCAGCGGTTTTTTATTCTTCACAAGAGCTCAGTCGTTTCCAGTGTTTTTTTAAGTGTCTTGCTCTGTGTTTGCCTTCAGTGTATTTTTTAAGTGCACTTTGATTTGCCAGCTGTGTTGATATATTTTAACTCCCATCATCTCCATTACTGTGTCTTTATGTCCCCTTTTTATCCCCCCATTTTATGTAATCACCCTTCTACATTTTTGTAAAGCCAGTTGGCTGAAGAGCGGTGGACTGTGCCACTGCCAGCTGTCCCCTGCCCATATGGGGCAGGGGAATGAAATTACAATGAAGGAAAAAAAAGAGCGAAAATTTGTGCCGGTCTGTGACTTGAACCCGCATTTCCCACTTTACGCGAATAGCCACTTTAACTGCTTTGACTATCTGTGAACAACTCACGGCCAGACCCAGACTTCCCTATGTCGCCGTTGCAGCCTGCACTAGTAAACGTTATGTAATTCCCTTACAGGTGGGGCACTTTAATTGGAAGTTGGTGCATGGCATTGCATGCAATTCCGAAGGAACATTGCATCGTACTTCTTAACAACACAGGCACTGCAATATCGTATTTATACACACTGCAGTGCCGTACTGATAACTGGACGTTGGTGCGAGTTGCTGATTTCACAGCCTTCTTCACACTGCTCCAATGTTGTTGTGCATCTGCCACCTTGTGGAGGTTTAGTAAGCTGTTAGGGACATTCTTGATAACTTACAGGCTTGTTCCTTTTCAACTTCACGTTGAGGGGTTTCATTCGAATACTCACCGCCTGCCACAGGGAACAAGAAAACGAGAGAAAATGCAAAATGTATGGACATCATTGGTCAAACATATACAGAATGAGAAACATGCACCCAACTACAGGCGCTAATTCTGATTCTCGGTTTCCAGCCCGAGGGGCAGGGTGTTCAGAGTTTGTTGGCGATTTAGGTTGTTTCAACACCTGACTGATCAGCAGTGTCTCTGTATCAGGAGTACTTGGAGCGGAGGGTATGAAAGCAAGGTCTCTACCCATCCTAGACTTCTTAGTTGCCGGCCGAAGTGGCCGTGCGGTTAAAGGCGCTGCAGTCTGGAACCGCAAGACCGCTACGGTCGCAGGTTCGAATCCTGCCTCGGGCATGGATGTTTGTGATGTCCTTAGGTTAGTTAGGTTTAACTAGTTCTAAGTTCTAGGGGACTAATGACCTCAGCAGTTGAGTCCCATAGTGCTCAGAGCCATTTGAACCATTTGAACTTCTTAGTTCAATATGTACGCTTGGAGCCTAGGTGGGATGTTTTCTGTAGCAGGTCGGGCAACAAGCCCACCCAACTTGACTAGTCCTCAGGCAAGAAACATAAAAGCATCCTTTGTTAAATATCGTTAGTTATTTTCTAGCATTCCTCGCCATTTTAGAGACTGTAAGTTAACACGCCACTCTGCTGGGTGAAAACTGGCCAAAAAAAATTTTAATCTAACGCTCATAAGAGTATAAATATTATTAGTAAGCTGTTTATATAAAACGGATGTCATGATCCCCAGGACACCTTCATGATCCCCACGCCACCCCTCATCCATCCGCATCTATAGATACTCCCTCCTCCCCCCTCACTACACACACACACACACACACACACACACACACACACACACACACGTTGTTGAATAACTTGTGATGACGAGCAGCTGGATGTGACATCTGGAATGTGTGACGCCATAGTTCTGCCATACATAAGCGGACCTATAAGTTGTCTGTACTTAGTCACTCACTGCTGTCACGAGGAAGGAAATTGAATTTCAAAGTTACAGAAAACAATGGCTATTGGTTTTTTGACTCAACAGACAGAAGTAATTCTGAGATGACGAACTTCGTGAACTGTTCGAGTAGCTCTGTGGTTAAAATGTTTTACGCCTACTCTGACGAATGGCGAATATCCCTCGTTGACAGATACAGAGCTCCAGCAGCTGGTCACCTGAATACAGCAGCGAACAACTATAATGATAGTCAACCTAAGAGTTCAGCGAATCCTGCTGTGCATGGGGATCTGTAACAGATGAATGGTGGCCACGCATGCACGGGCCACGCTCACAGAGCGACAGAGAAGACCTGCCTTTGGTCGAAAATATCAAAACCAGACTGTTCTTGACTGCCGAGACAGATGTAACTTCAGAGAGGACAAGATATTCTCACCAACCATTGCTGTAGTAACACAATGTGGTGGGGACAAATTTATGGCTTGGGAAATACGTTTGTGGAATTATCGATGAGTATTAATCCTTGTAAAAGCCACTATCGACCATTTTTCTCTTAGGAATCTTTGAGACACCTGGAGCATCGTGTGTATCTTGTGCCCGAGCTTGCTACTCCTTTCCTTCCGTCACCTGAGAGAATTACTGCAGAAAACATGCGTCTGACGGAATCAGCCCCAGTGTATGCGCTACTTGTAAACTTTTCCCTGAACATTACTAGGGGGACGGAGGAGGTTATCCCTACCCTGGAGCACCCTGTCTGCAGCGGGAAAAGTGGCGATGCAGACGAAGCAAAGCTGTTCCTTCGCCACAAACTGCACCCACTGAACCTGCGTGTCGTATCAAACGCCTTCGCGTCGAATCAGAGACCCTGTTCAATATTCAGTAATGGTGCTTATTGATTCAAATAAAGAATCGGTTTCAAAAACATGTCATTCATAAATGGTTACCGAAGTTCTGCTGCACACAGTACTGCCAAATCACTAATGGTGCCCGTGGGTGGAGATGAAGCGCTGGAGGTATTCTTAGTTCTGGCACAGCAGAATTGCTTTAAAGGCAGTTGCAGCTATGTGCTGGAAATGTTGTCAGCCTAGGCACTAGCACGTGATGGATGACTGGACTGTGGGATTTCCTTACTTCTGTTCGCTACTGCAGAAGGTCTGTGGTCAAAATTTTGCCCTACATTACTGCGCTCATACTTACCGACGTGAAGGAATTAGTTGCAGTATCAATCATGGTTAAGTCCAAGTACCTCACATGCCGCAGAGAGAGTCTGCTAAGAAAGGACCGGCAAAAAGAAATACTTAGCAAAACCGAACATATTGTGGAAAGTACGGGAAGCTATTACAGCGGGTATTTCAGGGATGAGATGTACGAGGGTAATCCCAAAAGTAAGGTCCCCTATTTTTTTGTAAGTAAATAAGTCTGTTTATTTCTACAGTGGTTTACATCAATTTACAGCTTGAACATTTTTCCACATAATCACCATTTCTGTCGATGCATTTTTGTAGACTCTGTGGACGGTTTTGTATGCCCATGTCATACCAGCTCGCCGCCATGCTGATCAGAAAGTTATGAACCTCTTCTTTCACGTCGTCGTCGGAGCTGAATCGCTGGGACCACAATTAACGACTACAGGTACTGTGAGACTCTGAAAAAACTCAAACGGGCTATCCAGAACCAGAGAAGAGGAATGTTGAGCAAGGCCGTTCACAGTCTCCATGACAACGCTCGCCGACACATCGCTCGGCAAACCGTTGCTCTCCTGCAACAGTTTCAGTGGAACATAATCACCCACCCACCCTATAGTCCTGACTTGGCTCCCAGTGACTATCACCCGGTCCCTAGGTTAAAAGAACATTTGGCCGGAAAGCGATTCAGTTCCGACGACGAGCTGAAAGAAGAGGTTCATAACTTTCTGAACAGCGTGGTGGCGAGCTGGTATGACATGGGCATACAATAACAGCCACAGCGTCTACAAAAATGCATCGACAGAAATGGTTCAAAAATGGCTCTGAACACTATGGGACTTAACATCTGAGGCCATCAGTCCTCTAAACTTAGAACTACTTAAACCTAAATAACATAAGGGCATCACACACACCCATGCCCAAGGCAGGATTCGAAACTGCGATCGTAGCAGTAGCGCGGTTCTGGACTGAAGCGCCTAGAACCATTCGGCCACCGCAGCCGGCCATAAATGGTGGTAATGTCGAAAAATAGCTAAATGTTCAAGCTGTAAACCGATGTAAACCATTGAGAAATAAACAGGTCTACGTACTTAAAAAAAACTGGGAGACCTTACTTTTGGGATTACCCCCGTATATTCACAGTTTTATCTCCACAAACTGCAAATTAACACAGGGGTCAAACAGCTGCATTAGGCATGGGTTTAGGCCGCGGAACGTTGAGGTCATTAGCACCCATACAAATTCCATGTAGAAGGAGCGAGGATCGGTCTTTGAAACCTTCCGTTTTAATATGTTAAACCAACAGCCATAACCTAAGAGTAAAATAATTCTCGCTTAAATTTAAGGCAATAAAATTAAAGCGTTTAAAACACTTTCCACATAAATGTCACTGGGTGAAGACTGGCACAAATACAGGAAAGTGACAGCCACGCTGAAATTTAATATAGGCCCTAAAATTCAGATACCTGTATGTGTTATGCATGTGCACATAAGCACACGCACAAGCACACACAGCCTGCCGGAGTGGCCGAGCGGTTCTAGGCGCTTCAGTCTGGAACCGCGCTACCGCTACGGTCGCAGGTTCGAATCCTGCCTCGGGCATGGATGTGTGTGATGTCCTTAGGTTAGGTTTAAGTAGTTCTAAGTTCTAGGGGACTGATGACCTTAGATGTTAAGTTACATAGTGCTCAGAGCCATTTTTGAAGAAGCACACACACACACACACACACACACACACACATACATACGCACACACACACACACACACACACACACACACCTAAAATCTCTCACCACTTCATGAAACTTTATTGGTAACGAGATTAAATAATTCTTAATTAGAAGTGAACAATAGAACAGGGAACGCAGAAAGCTACGTTAGTGATGCGTTAGCCGACTACTGACAGAAAAATATTACAGTGCCAGCATAATTGAGTGCTGTATCACAGAGCGCTTCTTGTAAGAATTCTCGACATTTGTTACATAAAGTACGGTAAGGATTGTAAAAATTTAAGACCCGGATGGACATCGTTAATGAATCTAAGCTTCGGAGATGCGAAGAACAGGAATAGCAGGAACATCTGAGTTAGTCTGAAAGGATGGAATTCAGTCTATGATACCACCACATTTCATTCATTACAGGGGATATTCCTACAGCATTACTGAATTTCTAGATCCATATTGATATTCCGTTGGTCACCATACGCTGCACGGCGGAGGGTATTTTGGACCGATATTAGTCATTCTGTTTCCCGTTCCACTCGCAAATGGAGCGAGGGAAAACGACTGTCTAAATGCCTCCCTAATAGACCAAATTTCTCTCAGCTTTTCTTCGCGGTCCTTACGCGAAATGCGTGTTAGTGTCAGAAGAACTGTTCTGCAGCAAGCAGCAAAAGCTGATTCTCTAAATTTTCTCTTTAGCGTTTCGTGAAAAGAATGTCGTCTTCACTCCAGGGTTCCCATCTGAGTTCACGAAGCAGCACCGTAATACTCCCGTGCTGATCGAATCTGGCGGTACCAAATCTAGCAGCACACCTCTAACCTCATTCTATGTTAATCCGGCATGATGGGGATGCCAGACAATCAAGTAGTACTCAAGAATGGCTCACATTAGTGTTTTATGTGCCGTGTAATTTAAAGATGAGCTACACTTTCTTGAAATTCTGCCATTAAACGGAAGTCGACCATTCGCCTTACGTACTACCGCGCATAGGTGCTCTTTCATTTGATTTACACGGTGGTTATAATTAAACTTCCGCTATTTGAGAGGGCACATACGAAAAGCGACCGATCGTGGGACGATGACCCTGTGTGGAAGCATTTGTAGGGATATGTGGATGAGTCATAACGGATAAAAATGGTTCAAATGGCTCTGAACACTATGGGACTTAACTTCTGAGGTCATCAGTCCCCTAGCACTTAGAACTACTTAAACCTAACTAACCTAAGGACATCACACACATCCATGCCCGAGGCAGGATGCGAACATGCGACCGTAGCAATCGCGCGGTTCCAGTCTGTAGCGCCTAGAACCACTCGGCCACTCCAATAACGGATAAATCATTAAAAGAAACACATCTTAATTTCCAGGTGAGAAGGGATCATTTGTTAATCGTGTACCATGTTTCCTTTACAGGTTACAAACGTTGCCTGGAATCACGCTAGAGATACCATTTCACAATTGTACTCAGCTGTTTTCGAACGGTGTCCATGGAATGTTCAGTTGTCGTGTCACAGATCGTACAGCGTTTGCAGATCGCAAATTGCTTCCAGCATTCTCAGCCATGGCAGCATAACTTCTTTAACAATTTGTGGCCAAGTTGTCCGTTGGCCTCCCCCTCAAGCAGTTCCCTAACCGCCAGTTAATTCGAACTTTCGAATCACGTACGGATAGAGGACCCCTCAGTATTCCTTCAGTACACGTGAAAAGCCGCTGCGCTATTGTAGTTGTTTTGATAAAACAACTTAACGACCGTCGATACTTGCGAGAACACCGGCACTATAGCTGTTGTTTCTATAAAACAGCCGTACTAGTATCGGTGCCTAACGGAAAGTCATGACGCTAACACTAATAACAACGCAAATCCTGCAGCGCACAGTCTGAACATCATTCCTATAAAGCTCTGTACCCACAAGGTAAATAGCTTTCCGTGTACACTCTCTCAGCCGCGTTGAGTGGCTGCGCGGTTTGAGGCTGCCGGCACGGTACCTCAGCGTGTTCGGTCAGAGGGTTAGCAGCCCTCTGTAATAAAAAAAAAACTGAGTTAATCGATCAACAAAGAACTTAAAATGGATGTCTTACGACGTCCGCTCCGAACAGGTGCAACGAACGAAAGCGAACAAAATTAGATTTAGCCGGCACGGTAGCTCAGCGTGTTCGGTCAGAGGGTTTAGCTACCCTCTGTAATAAAAAGAACTGAGTGAACGGAAAAACGAACAACCTGAAAGAAAGTCATCGGACGTCCGCAACGATCAAAGTCAACGAACAGTATAGAACAAAACGAGATTAAAAAGAAAAAAGGCGTCGTATCATGGATTGCGCGGCGAACAGTATAGAACAAAACGAGATTAAAAAAAAAAAAAGAGGCGTCGTATCACGGATTGCGCGGCCCGTCCCGCCGGAGGTTCGAGTCCTCCCTCTAACATGGATGTTTTTTGTTCTTAGCATAAGTTAGTTTCAGTAGTGTGTAAGTCTAGGGACCGATGACCTCAGCAGTTTGGTCCATCAGAAATTCACACACCTCCTACACTCGCTCTAGTAACGAAAGTTTAATTATAAACATCCTGCAGCTTTGTAGCGTTAGGCAGCGCACCACGAAACTGTATTTGAACACTATATGATCCTTCTCCCATCTCATCTGCATTAACGTGGAATTTTCTGCATTTAGAGAAAGCTGCCATCCATCACAGAAAACTCTAAGTCATCCTGTATCATCCTACAGTCACACAACATCATTCGCCCATACATGACAGTGTCACCAGCAGACAGTTGCAGACTGCTGCTCGTCCTATCCGTCAGATAATTCATGTATGCAGAGAAAAAATGTGGTCCTACCACACTTCCTTGGGACCAGTGCCAATGAGTACTCTCTTTTAAACCGAAGCGGGATTCCTTCAGGACCTAGCGAATTATTTATTTTCAACTCTTTCAGTTGCTTCTCAACGTTGGGGATGGCTATTTCCATGTCCTGCATACAGGAATCTGTACAATGGGCATACAACGGCAATCTGTACGATTTTCTTGTGTAAATGATTTTATAAACGTGAAATTAAGAACTTCCGCTTTCCTTTTGCTGTCATGTAATGTCCCACCAGACTGGTCGACGAATGACTGAACAGAAGCCTTTGACCCGTTAGTGATTTTACGTAGGACAGACCTTCATCGGGTTCTCGACAGGATCTTTTGTTAACATATGACGACGTTGCTGTAAGCTTCGAGCATCGAGCTTTCTGTAGACGCACAAATTTCTACAAACTTTCGCGTTTAGACATTTTCACATTCTTTTTTTTTTTGGCCTAGATTGCATCTTTCGAATTCTGCTATTAACCCACGGTTATTAATTTCCGTCCTCAATACACCTACTCGTCAAATACTTCTCCAGACAATCACTTTTAACTTTATCTCTAACTCATATGTATCCATTAACAACTGCTTATTTGCCCTTTTATCCAGCTCTCTGTTCCGAGTACAATTTCAGCGTGACAGATTTCCTAGAGGGCAGTAAATTAAGGAAGTTGTATACGAATTTACTGTGAACATTTTTACAGTCAGTGGGCCTTTACTTTGTACGCAATATATTTCACTCTTTGTGTATCGAATGACTGGCGAGCGTTCGTCAGGGGACCTCAAAGTATCTCCTATCCTTAAAAAAAATTAAAATAAAAATTACACTCAACAGGTACTATGCCACCCTGGTAGCTCCATACTTTACATAGTGTACTCCTGGGAAGACGTTCATTTTCTCTCCCCACAACGGACGTCAAGAAATCTGCAGCGAATACCATCACAGAATCGACGGTGGATGTGACACTGATGTGCAAGGCTTCTTTGACTTCCAACGGCTGTCCTTGCTTCCCTCGCGTTCACAGACCCCCGCCATACCAACATCGAAAATATTTGGAAGAAAAGAAAGAAAATATATTGAAAATATGTTGGTGACGCGTGTTGCTCACTAGCTCGTCACGATCCTTCAACAAGCACTTGAGGACTCGGAGATGAATCTCGTGAAAGGAACTTTTACAGTGAAGTATCCAGGGCTTCTTGTTCCCATGTCACGACGTTTAAGTGCTGGACCTGGGTCTAACAACATAACGAGTTTTCATAGTAAGATAGCACCTACCGTTTTTTAATCCTACTCATCTGTTTATTATCGAGCTCCTAAATGGTTCATTTCCGTCACCTACATCGTTTATAGTGTAGCAAATTTTCTAAACATTTGTAAACATTGTTCCAGTTTAGAAAGTCAGTAGTTGCTCCGTTATTTCGAGAGATAACGAGATTAAAAGGATTAGCCACACAGATAATTAGCATATCAGTAATTCTCAAAACCCAAGTTTGGTTACCTTAAACAGTTTATTAAATATTATGGATTTCTGCCTTACACAGGACACCAAAGTCCTTCAGCAGTTTAAAATTCAAGGGAAAGACGTGAATATAATATTGTTATGTTACGACTATTTGTAGTGCATCGACTGGTCAGATATCATTTGGTCATTTAGAGGAATGTAACAATTTACAAATCAGGTGTAAACTTGACTGCTGAGGATGCAAAAAAAAAAAGTTTTAATGTGTGTGAAATCTTATGGGACTCAACTAAGGTCATCAGTCCCTAAGCTTACACACTACTTAACCTAAATTATCCTAAGGACAAACACACACACACCCAAGCTCGAGGGAGGACTCGAACCTCCGCCGGGACCAGCCGCACAGCCCATGACTGCAGCGCCTAGACCGCTCGGCTAATCCCGCGCGGCGCTGAGGATGCTGTAGAACCAACCTTCAACCTACAACCTCTACCTTCAGAAGGATGTGAAACCCAGTCAGTAGTGCACTGTAGTGTTTATCTTCATCAGAAAAGATTTGAATTGTCCCTGAAGTATTCTAGGCATGTATTTCCTGTATGTTTCATTCCTCCCTAATGGGGACGGTCTATCAGCTACGGCTACGACGCTTTTCAGCCTACATTATTTTTAAAACTAATCGTAATACTTACGTTATGAAACGGAGATTAAAATTTATGATCGAAATGTTTTATATCTGTTGATATCTCTAATGATGCTCACGATTTGATGAATGTTCACTGCAGGTCAATGAGTAGGTGTTCCTATTATTATTATTATTACAAATGAGAAAAGTATGTCCATTACACATAGACTCTAAAATGCATACGTTAAGGGCCCTACCGTAAAACACAACTCTTCTACTGCAAGCTCTTCGCTATTACGAACGATCTTTTTCCAGTAAATAAATGAGTAAACATGTGTAAACACAGGATCCTGTTACTGTGAAACAGCAGAGTTTCTGATGTCATGTGCTTGGTAATACACACGACCTGCATTTGCGAGCCATTGCTAAAGAGCGTGTCTGTCATTTCCCGAGTGTATAATCGCCTTCTATTACGCTGGTATGTTCAAAGTTAAAAGAACAGTGTACAAGCACTTCACAAACTTATCATCTGGTTCAATTAGAACTAACATATGCGCTGCGTTACCCAGAAATGTGAACATGGTTTACAGTAACAACACTAACGCCCAAATGCACCAATCTCGATTAAAAGTTAACCGCAGTAAAGTCGGCATTTAACCCTGTTCAACGCAGAATTCTAGTGCAACGACCTCACTCAAAGTTAAACTAGGGAACTGATAGCGACTACATTTGACCATTGCTCACAGCTGGTTTCCGCGAGATGACAAGTGTTTTGTAAGCGTACACTGTTAGGATGGTGCGTTCCGACATACTGAGAAAGATTCAAGGCATCGTATGCCGTACCTTATACGTAAGATGAACCCAGAAAATTTTTTAATTTATGAATCAAACTCACCAGGAGTAGAATTAACTTGTACCTCCACTTATGACCACATTTCACGTTTTTCTCTAACAAGAGAACTACAGTACTGCTGGATTTTTGCAATGTTTTATATTTATTGTACGTGAAGCTCAAAACTGAAATGTCCCTCTCCCAAAGCAGCTAATCCCGCGCGGTGCTGAGGATGCTGTAGAACCAACCTTCAACCTACAACCTCTACCTTCAGAAGGATGTGAAACCCAGTCAGTAGTGCACTGTAGTGTTTATCTT